>NC_061097.1:32791253-32818753 GCF_015104395.2 Macrobrachium nipponense
TATATATATATATATATATATATCAATGGGGAGGAGGACATAAAGACTTGCTAAAAGGGTCAGTTTATTCCCGACATTTCGTAATGTCTTTATTACATTACGAAACGTCGGGAATGGATTATATATATATCTATATATTATCATATATATATATATATAATAATAAGATAAGGCGAATACCACGGAAAAATAATAGTCAGAAATCCAAGCGCTTTCGTCTTTATTCAGACATCGTCAAGGAGCTACAGTAGCTCCTTGACGATGTCTGAATAAAGACGAAAGCGCTTGGATTTCTGACTATCCATTTTCCCGTGGTATTCGCTTATTTATGAAGTCACGTGCATCTACTGTGATTTTTTTAAGCATATATATATATATAATATATATATATATATATATATATATATATATATATATATCACCTATTCCCAAAAACTTGACACGTAATCGCTTTCATACCAAAAGTTCTTCACACCACAGGACTTGTCTTAGACACGTATTACTGATCAGATATCACAAGACATTAAAACAATTTCTTCGGAGACGATGAAACGATTTCGTCTCTAATATTCTCTTTATACTTTCATAGCGAAAAGAGAGAGATAAAAGCGAGAGATAAAAGTGAGAGATAAAAGTGAGAGACTTGTTAATCTGGGTTTCTTTATTATTCCAGTTTATTTATTCTTATATTTATTCGTCTTTTTTTTTAAAGTAATGTGAGTTACGTCATAATGAAGTGGGTCTTGAATGGATATTATATGGGTGTGTCTGTGTATATTCGTGTAAATACAACACACAGATATGTTTACACATACACATGAATAAAACATACATATTTGTATATATGTCATGCACACAAACATGAATATTTTAATGTTCACAAATAT
This sequence comes from Macrobrachium nipponense, assembly GCF_015104395.2. NCBI lineage: Eukaryota > Metazoa > Arthropoda > Malacostraca > Decapoda > Palaemonidae > Macrobrachium > Macrobrachium nipponense. Next base: position 32,792,141 of record NC_061097.1, read on the forward strand.
TAACCCACGAATATCGTTTAATATCTAACTCACAATACCTTCTGAATAACTTTCACCCAATGGTATATCATGACAGATAATTTAATGACCTCTGCCGCGGGTAAGGATTCGAATCTGGGCACTTGGATTTAAGAGACGTGTATAAAAATAAAGCATATCTACTATGCATATCAAAGTTATGTAGCGTTGTTTGTTAATCATACTTACAAGCAAAATAATAACTATAAAAGTTAATAAAAACGTAAGGAATTCTGTAAAACAAACACAAATTTCTGTTGTTCCCACCTAATAATGGCACACACATACAAACATACCCACAAACTTTACAAAGCAGAGCAAGTACAGAGCACATAAATAACACTTTCCAGTTTCCAAGTAATGTTCAAGTGTCCATCACAACAGATCTTCTCTGGAGCCTGGACAAAGACTTCCAGGAAGACAAACAGAAGACGCTCATTAGGAATTGTCACTATGGAAAGCTTTCCACGATCTCACAAGCGTTACATTCCACTGACAAAACAGGCTTCACAAACAACGTGGGAATATATATAAAGTATGTTGTCATGAAACTCTGAGAGACGATGGGAAGACACTCCACTAACACGCACAAATTTGACATATTCAAAGTCCTCCGTTTTCGAAAATTGGTATGTAATATTTGTCGAAATTCAAACAAACATCACAATGATAAAAGGCCACACAAACACAACATCACAATGGTAAAAGGCTACACACACACACATACACAAACACTATATTCTATGAATCTACTGAAAACGGACTTGATTCAGATACTAAATCTGGCAACTGTTCTGAACATGTCCTCGACGAGTTTTCAGCAAAGTACAGAGTCAAAATGTCCTCAACAATTTCTCTACAAATTACAGTCAAAATGTTGTCAACATCTCCTCAACAAGTTTTCAACAAATTAAGAAGTCAAAATATTGTCAACATGCCCTCAAGTTTGAGTCATAATGTTTTGAAAATTTCCTCAACAATTTCTCAACAAATTACAGAGTCAAAATGTTGTCAATATGTCCTCAACAAGTTTTGAACGAATTACTGAGTTAAACTGTTGTCAATATGTACTCAACAAGTTTTCTACAAATTACTGACTCAAATTGTTGTCAACATGTCCTCAACAAGTTCTCAATAAGCCATTGATCACGGTATGTTTGGAGCATCACTAAATCAAGGTAGTTCTGGCCCCACCCAACCAACATTCAAGGTCTTTCAACTAACTTTTGCGAGAGGAAAATCAAAATTTCCCGGATTAGCAGTTCTCAAAATCAAGTTTCCTCATTCTGACGAATAAAAACAGTGCGTTCTGAACAAAATAAGTTGTGATACGTCAATCTCAAGTGAAGTTCCTGTTAATATAAAGCTTGATCATAAATTTCCACGTACAAAGATCCATAAAGTAATCATTAGCTAATGCTTCCAGCTTGACAAAAGCTTAAAAATCAATTTAATTGATAAGTACCGTAAACTTAAGCTCCAACTTATGAAAGATTGGTCACAATGCTATTAAGCTAATAATCCGCGTCCCCGCCCCCTTTTGAAGCCTATAACTAGTACGGGCCTCAAGGGGACCCATTACAAGGACTACTTTTACGCAGATTCTAAAAGAAATTCAAACAGAGCGTAAACAATGCAAATAATGCATCTCTAGTGTTGACTTCACTTAGTATTAGTTACGGTGGCGTATGTACATTCGTTAGTTTGTCTCTTGTTTGTGACTTAATTTTTTTTATTTATTTATTTCCTTATGAACCAATTTCAGACTTTCTTATAATCGAATCAAGCAAATCTTTCTTACGTAATAAGTAAGGCTTCCTTACGTAAGAAGTTAAGACTTTCTCACATAATTGGAAAGTAAGATTTAGGTCACAGACTTGGCTGGCTATAAACGAATACAACCTCTTTAAACCTCCTTAAAACATTGAGACTTTTTTCATTATAAAGAGATAAAGACCTCCTCAATGTGAATGAGGCAAGAGCTTAAAATCTGAGTGAAAGAAAGACTTAAGACACAGGGAAGAGACATGTGGCATAAGACCCTTTAACGCAAAAAGGACACAAGGACATAATTTGAAATCCAGTCTTTGACAAGATAATTAGGGATTATCTTAACAAAACGATTTAACACAAATAATAAAGATTTACTTCGTTTTCGTGAAGCTCGTATGGAAAAAACACGTGACAGGCTGAGAAGGTCATTGACGACCTATACTATAAAACAAATTTAAATAGAACAGAAAATTGAAAATATGAAATCAATTTAATGAAATAAATGAAAGTTATTAATTGAATACTCATCGTTGGTCTGTGATATTACGCTTCTCTCTCTCTCTCTCTCTCTCTCTCTCAATACTAATACTAAGTAACGTTCAAAACTCGAAAATCTCTCTCTCTCTTTCCTCTGCTAACAGCAACACACACGCACTTTCCTATAAGCAATTGCATAAGCAATCGATGTCAAAACTCTGAATAGTCCACCCCACTAACCAACCGCCCACCCCGCCCCCTCCCCTCCCCCCTCCCAAAAAATAAGGGACCACAATTCCTGCTTTCACATTAACATCTCCCATCAATCGTGTTTCAAGAACTGTCAATGTTGGTCCCTTTAACGAGGGGGCGGGGCCCTCTTACTCCCTCCCCCCGGGGGGTCCTGAGGCTTGGGTTAGGAATGTCTCTGGGGTTTGGGGTTTGGTAGTTTTAGGTTGAGAGTATCTGGGGTTAGGGGTTGGGAGTGTCTTGGTTTTTGGGGGGTTAGGGGGTGTCAGGGGTATGGGGTTCTGAGTGTCTAGGATGGGGGGTGGGTGGGGGGGGGGGGAGGTTTGGGCTCGGGAATGTCAAGGGTTTGCTATTGGGAGTATCTGAGAGAGAGAGAGAGAGAGAGAGAGAGAGAGAGAGAGAGAGAGAGAGAGAGAGAGAGAGAGATTTGGAATAAAGAGTCTGGAAGAGTCAAGGAAATGAGAGAGGAGGAGCAGGATGGAGAACTTTAGTAAAAGGAAGCGAAAAGAGAAGAAAGAGAAAAAAGTTAAAGGAAGAAAAAAGAGATAAGATTAGAAGGGAAAGTAAACAGAAGGCCAAAAATGGGAAGGTACGAATGATGGCATAAGAAAAAAACGAAAAGGATGAGAGTGAATATAGGAAATAATAATAATAATATAATAATAATAATAATAATAATAATAATAATATAACGGAAGAGAAAAATATAAAAGGTAGGAGAAAGTGAATAGATATAAGAGGCAAGGGAAAGCTATAAAGAGAAAGGAGTATAAGATTAGACAGTACGGATGAGGAGATGAAAGTTGCGGTGGGAGGAGGAGGAGGAGGAGGAGGAGGAGGAGGAGGAGGGTCTCTGTAATAAATAACAAAATCGATATTTGGAAGCTTGCTGAAATATTGATCAAATAACCTTTCGGTTTCCTCTAAGGAACTGTATGGTGCGTACATTTAAATGGCAAGTTCACTCTCTCTCTCTCTCATAAACTTAATACTAGGTAGCAATTACACAGGAAAAACAAATCTCTCTCTACTACTAGCGTTTAAACAGGTTAAAAATTCTCTCTCTCTCTCTCTCTCTCTCTCTCTCTCTATCTCTCTCTCTCTCTCTCTCTTTTCCTCTCTCTCTTTTCCCAGGACGTTGATAAGAGTCAGTGCATTCAATCGCCTCTTGCTCTCTCTTTCTCTCTCAGACAAGATGTACCAGATAGCTTTCATATAGACCCCTGATCATCTTTATCTGTCACCTCATCCATTTCACGACCATGTTTATAAATAGCATTCCAACGCCACTATAGTTGGTTACTCTCTCTCTCTCTCTCTCCTCTCTCTCTATCTCTCATCTCTCTCTCTCTCTCTCTCTCTGATACTTTAAGTTTTAAATATATATATATATATATATATATATATATATATATATATATATATATATATATATATATACATACAAACAAAAATAAAGACAAAATCATTATACTAAAAAGGATGTACATTCATCACACCTACCGAATGCATATAATTCTCTGGAAACTCTACGTCAAATCTACTTGTGTTCTTGAAGTTTCTAAATGATTGGTGCATGATTTAAATGATACAAGACTTGGCTGTTAGCTTAAAAGCTTAACTTAACATAGCTACTTGCCCCACCAACAGGGCAACCCCTTCTCCAAAGTACCACAAAAGATTCCAACCTAACCTAACCTAACTTTCATGCACGTTGTGAAGCTTTCCATTTAGGTAACCTCCTATAAGGAGAGATTCTCTGTGATGAAGTCTAATTCTAGCATGATTTAACACCTGCTTACCCCACCAACATGGCAACCCCTTCCCCCAAACACCCATGCCCACCATGCCCTATAGCCCACAGCAAGCACCTGGGTATGTGTGAGGCGAGTTCGTCGAGGGAGTCCGTGGGCGTGATGGGCGCCTTCTCGTAGAGTCTGGACGGGGCGAGAGTGAGTAGGTCTGTGCATCCATGCAGACCGGGACGCCTGCCCTTCTTCTGGCGGCGGCCTTCCTCTCGACGCAGGTTGTGCAGACGGAAGAAGAACAAGTTCGACATCGACATCTGGCTGGATAACTGTGAGCAGAACAGGAAGGAGGAGGCTCGTCGCTAACCGTGGCTACAGGGGCAAGACTTTTGTTTGTTACTGTACTTTGCAAAGTACAGAGCTGTCACTGTAGATACATTTGTAGTTGGTGAAAGTGGCTACAACTGTAAGTTACAATTGTAAGCTACAACTGTAAGTTACAATTGTAAGCTACAACTGTAAGTTACAATTCTTAGCTACAACTGTAAGTTACAATTCTAAGCTACAACTCCAAGTTACAACTGTAAGTTACAATTCTAAGTTACAACTGTAAGTTACAACTGTAAGCTACAACTGTAAGTTAAAATTCTAAGTTACAACTTTAAGTTACAATTCTAAGCTACAACTGTAAGTTACAGCTATAAGTTACAATTCTAAGCTACAACTGTAAGTTATAACTATAAGCTACAACCCCTGTAACTTCAAGCTCGTAGCTCAAAGGGTCTCATGGTGTAGCAGGTAGGTATGCTCCACTATCTTATTTCCAACAGTATTTCATTTTTCATCTTTCCCTTTCACTTCATATATATATATGTATATATATATATATATATATATATATATATATATATATATATATATGATATATATATATATATATATATATATATATATATATATATATACATATATATATAATATATATATATATATATATATATATATATTTCACCTAAGCCAGGGAAGGGTTACAGTAAAAATGATTTAACTATTGAAGATAAAACAATGGAGCAGACCCATCTGTTTATCTCATAACTACATAAAGAAAAATAGTCTAAACTCTCCAACAGGAACAGCATATGTGATATCAAATTTTGAAAAAAATATTAATTATTCGTCAAATCAAAAGTAGCAAACGTGATCACCTGATATAAAATTATCTGATTTACAGATTTCAGTGCAATTTTCATTACGTCAAGTAACCATTATTCGTGAGGAGTTAAAATAGTATTGGATTTGTCAATAACTATTAATAATATACTATTGTCGATCGTCAACTGCCACGCTACTGTCTTATATTTACGTACGTATGTATGTATTATATGTATATGTATATATTATATGTATATATCTAAATATACATATATACTATACATTTGCAGGGTATATGTATAAATGAATGTAGCTGTGTATATATAGATATATATATATATATATATATAGATATATATATATATATATATAAGATATATATATATATATATATATATCTATATATATATATATATATATATATATATATATCTAGTATCTATATATATATATATATATATATATATATATATAGATATATATATATAGATATATATATATATATATATATATATATATATATATATATATATATATATAGATATATATATCTATATATATATATATATATATATATCTATATATATATATATATTTGTATATGTTACTGAAAAATATATTGGAATAGTAAGTAAAACAAGTTAGCATTCACCTACAAAAAGCACACAACACCCTGTGCTTGTAATACAGGCACAACTATAAAAAAAAACCCTAATTAACTGCATTCGCTCGCGCGAGCGTGAACGCACAATCGAAATATAAGGCTCCAATCCATCTAAGGTATATTAGAAAGTACCATTCTCTCTCTCTCTTCTCTCTCTCTCTCTCTCTCTCTCTCTTTGGCATTCACAGATCGAAGGAGACCACACGTCAGTCGCATATTAAATTATCGTAATGTTTCTCTCTCATCTGGGACACCAATATCGTGTTCACGAATCATCACATAGAGAGAGAGAGAGAGAGAGAGAGAGAGAGAGAGAGAGAGAGAGAGAGAGACTGTCATGCCACTGTTGGAGATTCCATGTTGGTGACCTCAAACAAACACACATACACACACACGCCCATGCGTTTATGTATGTGAGTACACCTTGGCCGAGGTTCTAACTCGTGGACGCTCGATTCCTGCCACGGAAGGTGATGTTCCTTTAATTGTTACCCCAGCTGGGATTTAGGCTTTTATGGTGATAAACGTATCTATAACATATACATTTATATATATACACACATATACGAACTCTAACGATACTAAATGCGTTCCCATTTCTCTTCTCTTTACATACGTAAATATAGACTCCGGTCACGATCCGGGTAGAGGTAATTGAAGCCTTTCCCGCAAATGGCGTGTCGGGGATTATGATCTCCAGAGTTGATGCTTCAGACCTTTTAGATAATCGCTTTTGCATAACCAGGCGTTTCTTGCTAAAGACAAGACATTATAGGCAGTGTGTGCGTGTGTGTGTGAGCTCTCTCTCTCTCTCTCTCTCTCTCTCTGTAACTTTTTTAAATTGTGAATTTTTAAGGATTTTTTCAAGAGTGAATATAAAGGGTTTAATTCGCATAACGAATTGCTTTTAAAAATCTCTCTCTCTCTCTCTCTCTCCTGTCATTCTTTTTCATCAAATGAACTCGTGAGACCCAGAGAAGAGTCTAATTTGAAACCACGGGAAACTCCAGTGTATCTTTCATCTCAAAGTTCTGGCAACCCCAAGGGTCTCCCCCCCCACCACCCCTCCTTCCCCTACCCCCAATGGGTAATATCCATCTTCCTTATCCTTCTGGATAATATCCCCCCCCCCCCCCCGCCCCCCTCCCTCCCATCTCCTCCAGGTCAACAAAAGGAAGAATTACGCAAGAAGAAAAAAATAGTTTCGTCATTTTTTTTCCAGAGAAAATAAAAAATTCCTCGAAATTTAATAAAGAATATTTTGATTATTTATTTCTATGATACTGATGAAGGGGAAATATATCTATCGAATTATGTGACGGTGATATTTTTATAGCAAGAAAATAAAATTAGTTTAATTCTCATGACAATAATAATTATCATAAAATATGATTCTTTTATGATGATAAAAAAAATATATGAATTTTTATACTGATGAAAAATAAAAAAAAATATTTTTTATACTGATAAAAATATAAAATATGACTTTTATACTGATAAAAATCAAATATGATTTTTTATACTGATAAATAAATAAAATATATTTTTTACTGAAAAAATAAAATTATTTTTATAACGATAAAAAATACAATATGATTTTTTATACTGATAAAACTAAAATATGATTTTTATACTGGTTAATAAAATATTTTCTTTCATTCTCATAACTAAAATAATTTTCATAAATATGATTTTTTTATAATGACAAGAATAAAATATTTCCTTTCATTCTGATAAGATAAAAGTAATCACAAAATGTGGGTTTTTTTTGTACAATGGCAAGAAAATTTTTCCAAACAACTAATTTTTCGTAGAAGACAAAGTATTCGTTCCGTGCTCATTAAAAAAATAAATTTTTTAATAGAAAAAATTCGTCTCGGTCTCATAGATAATAAAAAAATTATTTGTTTGTATAATTATATGAAAAACGTTCAGTTTGGTCTCACAGAAAAATTAAAAAACTATAGGAAAAAATCGTTCCATTCTCATTAAGACTACTTACATCGAATTTATTATATAATGTCAAGAAAAGAATTCCTTTTACTCTCGGAGAAAAAAGATTGCTTAAATAATTTTTTGTATGACATAAAATTACTCTGGTCTCATAGAAAGAAATAAAAAATACTCTATATAATGAGAAAAGATAAAAAAAGACTATAATATTTTAAAAATTTCATTCCATCCCCATAAGAAAAATATACGACTGTCACATAATATTCTTTTTAAATATTAAACCCATTTCTTTGTTCATACGAAGTTGCAAGGCACAATCAATATTACGAACTTAACGAAATATTAATATTCTTTTCCCGGAAGTTGTATCGAAGAATTTCTGCCATGATGAATCATGGATGGAATCGTTATTATCCTCAGAAAGAGAGAGAGAGAGAGAGAGAGAGAGAGAGAGAAGAGAGCAGAGAGAGAGAGAGAGAGAGAGAGAGAGAGAGAGAGAGAGAAGTTTGCAAAAAGTTAAAACTGAAATTTTTTTTGTATCATCTGTCTAATCATATAATAATACATTAAATACAAATTAATCGTCTTGAATGCTTCCTCTAAATGTCATTTATATATATATATATGCACATTTATATATATATAATATATATCGATATATATATTATATATATGTTATATATATATATATATATATGCACATAATTTAAACTACAGAAAACTGGATGGGGACGTCTTGTGCAAAAAGCTTCCATACAGGATGCTCACAAGCTTTTAGTTAAACCCCTTACACGACAAGCATCATATATCATATATACACACACACACACACACACACACACACACACACATATATATATATATATATATATATATTATGTATATATATATTTATAAATATATATATTTCTCCCTGATTAGCCCTTTCTTACGGCATTTCCTGGAACTACAAATTAATGATAAAATCAGGCAATAAAGTAATAATAAAAAAATACAAAGACAAAAAACCCATTCTGGAATTAATTGTAATCACACGGATCATAATTAATTGCATATGAAGTATTTTGGGTATTTATATAAATAAAAAAAAATAATCAACTAGCGGAGGAATCAACAAAAGCAATAAGGGTTAACTTTTTATGCATTCATACAGAAACGGAACAGTACAGAAGCAGTTCACGATGGCACAGCAGCAGTTTAAGAGCTCACAGACGAACGCACATACAGACCCTTCGTAAACAAACACGTTAAACAAACAAACACCAAAATCTGAGCTTGAGGAGGAACATACCTTTGGAAACAGAGACACAAACTGAAGCATGTGAAAACACGCCTTGAGTGAACACACAAAGCAAAGTGAATAAACAAAATTTCTGTTTTACTCCACCGGGTGAGATTTTGGAAGTAGGAGGAATTACTGAGAATTTGAAGCAACCACATTTGGAAGTAGGAGGAACTCCTGAGAATTTGGAAGGAACCACAGACTCCACAGACCTGTCGTAAACCAGCGGCGGGGGGTTATCCAGAAAGAACAGGCTCTCCACAGTACTTATCTCCATGGCGTTCGAGCCAAAACAAAAGCGGAGGCGACGACGTTACTTTCCGTTTGCTCACGAAAATCGCGTGGCGGGTGGCGACGGATATTATCGGATCTACCCTCTCCCCCAAAAACAGCGTTGCCTAGTCATGTTTTTTCGAGCTACTTTTGGCCCCCTCCCCCCAAACTGACCCCGGGTCACTTCCCCCAGGTCCCTCAGGTAACTCAGGTCACTCCTCATGCCCTTCCCAACTCCCACACGCCCCCAAACTCCGCACCCCCACAAGGTCCCTCTCCCTGTCCTCAGGTAACTCAGGTCACTCCTCATGCCCTTCCCAACCCCCCCCCCCCCCCCCCCCCCCCCCAAAAACCCCCCCCCCCCCCCCCCCCCCCCCCCCCCGCCCCCCCCCCCCCCCCCCCCCCCCCCCCGGGATCAACGGTCAGCTCCTCCAAAATTGACGCTTGACGATTTTCCGATGCGCTCGGAATCGACTTCCTCGAGGCGTCGCGTGATGTCATTTTTGTTTTTGTCATGATTTTCTGAAATCGATGGGGGGTTGGCTTTAGCTCCTGGGGTCACAAACGCGTGTCATTTCCGCCACTTTCACCTGATTGTTTGATGGGACTAGATCGCCCTGGCGGATTGATTTCTCGCGTCGTATCGTCCTGGCAAAGCGTCTCCAAGTACGAAAGACAATTAGTCAAATTGATTTTGTGAAATTTATGATGTTATTTCTAGCACAGTCATCCAATTCGACTGGGTGGTCTTTCTAGTGTGGGGTTCCGGGTTGCATCCTGCCTCCTTAGGAGTCCATCACTTTTCTCAATACGTGCGCTGTTTCCAGGAGCACACTCTCCTGAATGAGTCCTGGAACTAGTTCAGCACCTAGTATTTCCAGGTTCCTTCTCAGGGATCTTGGGATATTATTATTATTATTATTATTATTATTATTATTATTATTATTATTATTATTATTATTATTAAGAAGAAGAAGATTAACCCAATTCATATACAACAATCCCACCACAAAGGCCATTAACTTGAGGGGTTGAACCCCACCCACATTCCAACCCCGCCCCTGTTATAACAGTAACTTGTAGTTTAAACACCCTTATTGGAACCAGGAACCCGACAGAATCTCGCACAAAGGCAGAATATACCAGTTAAAAATTTTTTACGAGAGAATCTTAGCAGTTTACATATTTCTTGAATAATCTATAATCAGGTATTTTCCTCTAGTTACGAACTTCTGTTTGACATTCCACTGTTTAAGTTTTCAAAGTTGCTTAAAGCATTGCTAATCAATACTTAAATATTACTGCTGTTTTGCTAGTCTGAGAAATAGCACAAATATTATATGAGAGAGAGAGAGAGAGAGAGAGAGAGAGAGAGAGAGAGAGAGAGAGAGAGAGAGAGAGAGAGAGATTTGGCACACTAATAAAGAAATAATACAATCGTTTTATTAGTTTGAAAAACAATATTTTAACATCAAAACCCCTACGAGAGAGAGAGAGAGAGAGAGAGAGAGAGAGAGAGAGAGAGAGAGAGAGAGAGAGAGAGAGAGAGAGAGAGAGATTCGGCATATTATTAAAATGATAATACAATCATTTTAGCAGTTTGAAAAACAATAATATTAAAATCTTACACATGAGAGAGAGAGAGAGAGAGAGAGAGAGAGAGAGAGAGAGAGAGAGAGAGAGAGAGGCCTATGCCAAAAGATTTCGATTTAAAATCATATCCAACAATACAACATTGACTGATAGATTAAAGAAGGCAACGCTCTCTAGCGCTGCAAAAAAACAACTCAGCTTATCAGGATATGAACAAAATACCCTGAATTTAATTGGGGATGTGGTAATATAACCAACAAACGGCTCATGCAAATTAGGATGGATGTTTAATCAAATCAGGCTGTTCCATCACTATTAAAAGTGATTTTCGTTTGTAATGTATAAGTCTAGTGAACTTTCCGGTGTTTAAATTAAATTAAAAATATTCATGACTATGTTTTTTTTTCGAATATATTGCCAGAGGAAGCTTATTCATATGAAATCACATTTGGGAGATTTTTGTATAAATGTACATAGAGAATATACATACATATATATATAGATATATATATATATATATATATATAGGTATATATACTATATATATATATATATATATATATATATATATCTATATATATATATATACGTATATGTATAGATAAAATATTTATAAATTTATATATGTAAATATAATTCTTAAAAAATTACATTTTTGCATAATTTGCAATTAGAGAATTACGGTTCGGTATCCACATTAACCATAAAGTCTATCTGATCTATCTCCGGTCGCAAATCAGTGTAATCAACGAATCTTACGGGATTGTTAATTAATGGTTCATTTCCCACGTTAATGAGTAGGTCTCCGTATCCCTGTATATGAAAATAAATAACAGGTCTAAGATTTGCTCAATTCTATAACCTTCCACCTTTCAAGGGGCGCGTTGTTTGTTTGTATGGTGTTTTTACGTTGCATTGAACCAGCGATTATTCAGCAACGGGACCAACGGCTTTACGTGACTTCCGAACCACGTCGAGAGTGAACTTCTATCACCAGAAATACCCATCTCTCACTCCTCAATGGAATGGCCGAGAATCGAACTCGCGACCACCGAGGTGGGACGCTAACATCATACCAATCACGCCACTGAGGCGCCATGACGAGGCGAGTTGACTGCTATCCGTCCATACTTTCGAGTTTATGGACTTTATAGTCGACTGACCTGCCCCTTCCGTCGGCCTCTGACCTGAATACTATGAAGAGAAAGTAAATAACCTCCAAGAGAGATGATCCCTTGAATGGATGGTGGAATCACGTGACCGGAAAACAGGTTAATCCTGTGACTCTTTGTGTAGCGGCCTTAATCCCCTGATGTCAAAAGGGTTCGTTGGTTTATGTTTTATAGGTTTAATAACATGTCTGTTGCTTTTCGTGTTTTGTCTGTTTTAATAAAATTTAGGGCAGTACTGGGTTCCTATGTTTGTATATGTATGCATGTATGTATGTATGTATGGATGTATGTATGTAATATTATATATAATATATATATTATATATATATTAAATAAATAGTTTATATACATATATATATTCATTGAATAGAATGGCTTTTTCACTGTTTACCAGCTTTTTTGAAATTGATTCATATTTTCTAATTATTTTCTTCACTTCATTGTTCAGGTTACTAATGGACACATAATGGGGTTCTTCCATTTACTCCAGTATTTTTACAAAAACGCGACAGCTGTTTCGTCAACCTATACGTATTGACGTTATCAAGCGTACTGATACAAATATGTTGTTGTTTTTTATTTAGCTGACCTTGTGTCAGCACGGGCTCTTGCTCACAGAGCAGCCCGTATACAAATATGAGCCTACATGCGTTTTGTGACGTCATGAGGACGGAAAGGTAGTACAATTGCCAGATACCTAGTTTTAAATATTTACAAAAGACTATAGTGAAACATAAAATAAGACAAATAAATAAATATGTTAACAGAAATTATATCAAAAGTTGAAAGTAAGTTATTATATACAAATTTTACATAAATATATTATTACATATATGTTTAATTAACAAAATGTCAGTGTGCGCTCCTGTCCGCGTGTGGTAGTGGTCTTGTTCCACGCGGCTGAAGGGCTGCCCTCCTACACAAGGGCAAAGATCGGTCTGCCTCGCGTTGGATGTTAAGATTTGGGCGTTGCGTGGCGATGCTGACGGCTTTTGATATCAATAAACGATTGTAGTTGCCTTCCTTGTTGATTATTTTGGTGTTTGTGAGAAGTTCTTGCAAGGATGGTTTTTTATTGTGGGTATCCACAAAGTGCTGGTGAATAGCACCTTGGTTTCTGTGGGCCTGCATGCGACGTTTGAGTGTAGTTGTTGTGTGTCCGATATAGCATTTTTGGGGGGACTGACATTGCTCGTCAGCACAGACAAACTTGTAAACTATATCAGATTCAACCTCTTTCTCCGTCGATGGAGCCGTACTATTTTTCAGTACCAGTGAGGCCGTAAGATTTGGCTTGCAGTAAATTCTTGCTGTTATTTTGTTATATGGTGCTAGGGGGGTGGTTCCTCTTCGCAGTATACCAAGGAGGGCTTTCCTTTCGTCTTCGTGGTGTTTGTTGTATGATATCTGATGGTATATCACTATTTCTTGTCTTTGTCTTGTGTGTTGTCCCTCGGGGTCGGGTTTTGGAAAGCCTCTAATCTCTTTTTGACAACTTGCTGGATCATGTCATCTGGGTAGCCGTTATTTGTGAGCAGCTGTTGAACTCTGTTAATTTCTTCGTTCGTCGCTTTCCACGTCGAACAGTGTGTAAGGGCACGTTTTATGTATGCATTTACCACAGACCCTGCCGTTTATATGCATCAGGGCATTCTCCTCTAGCATTTAAGCATCTCCCAGCATCTGTCTTTTTAGTGTATACGGTGGTATTGTATTTGTTGTTTTTCTGGGTCACAAGTACGTCCAAGAAGGGGAGCATTTTCTCATTACTTTTTTCTACCGTAAAATTCAATGTAGAATTTGCTCGGAGTTTATTCACTAATTCATCTATGTCATTTTCGCCCTTTGTTGTGATAAAGATATCATCAATATATCTCCCATAGATTCTGGGTTTTGGGTGTTCTTCAAAAGTGACCTCTTCTTGTGTGTGCCATGTATGCGTTTGCAAAAAGAACCCCAAGGGGGGGTGGGGGGAACCCATTGCTACGCCGTCCTTTTGCCGATATATTTCGCCCCTATGTGAGAGGAATGGGGCTTCCTTTGTACATGCTTCTAGCATCTCTTTTAAGATCTTTTCGGGTATCGGTAATGGTGGTTTTTCAGACCGGTATATCTTGTTCAAGAAATTAACAGAGTTCAACAGCTGCTCACAAATAACGGCTACCCAGATGACATGATCCAGCAAGTTGTCAAAAAGAGATTAGAGGCTTTCCAAAACCCGACCCCGAGGGACAACACACAAGACAAAGACAAAGAAATAGTGATATACCATCAGATGTCATACAACAAACACCACGAAGACGAAAGGAAAGCCCTCCTTGGTATACTGCGAAGAGGAACCACCCCCCTAGCACCATATAACAAAATAACAGCAAGAATTTACTGCAAGCCAAATCTTACGGCCTCACTGGTACTGAAAAATAGTACGGCTCCATCGACGGAGAAAGAGGTTGAATCTGATATAGTTTACAAGTTTGTCTGTGCTGACGAGCAATGTCAGTCCCCCCAAAAATGCTATATCGGACACACAACAACTACACTCAAACGTTGCATGCAGGCCCACAGAAACCAAGGTGCTATTCACCAGCACTTTGTGGATACCCACAATAAAAAACCATCCTTGCAAGAACTTCTTACAAACACCAAAATAATCAACAAGGAAGGCAACTACAATCGTTTATTGATATCAGAAGCCGTCAGCATCGCCACGCAACGCCCAAATCTTAACATCCAACGCGAGGCAGACCGATCTTTGCCCTCGTGCAGGAGGGCAGCCCTTCAGCCGCGTGGAACAAGACCACTACCACACGCGGACAGGAGCGCACACTGACATTTTGTTAATTAAACATATATGTAATTAATATATATTTATGTAAAATTTGTATATAATAACTTACTTTCAACTTTTGATATAATTTCTGTTAACATATTTATTTATTTGTCTTATTTTATGTTTCACTATAGTCTTTTGTAAATATTTAAAACTAGGTATCTGGCAATTGTACTACCTTTCCGTCCTCATGACGTCACAAAACGCATGTAGGCTCATATTTGTATCAGTACGCTTGATAACGTCAATACGTATAGGTTGACGAAACAGCTGTCGCGTTTTTGTAAAAATACTGGAGTAAATGGAAGAACCCCATTATGTGTCCATTAGTAACCTGAACAATGAAGTGAAGAAAATAATTAGAAAATATGAATCAATTTCAAAAAAGCTGGTAAACAGTGAAAAAGCCATTCTATTCAATGAATGTTGTATCCGTGCAAATTGGTGCCCTAGAAGTATATATCTATAATATTTATATATATTATAATGTATATATATATTATAAATATATATTATATATATGATGTATCTATGTATTATATATATATATAGACAGATAGATAGATAGATAGATATTTAGCTAAACTAGATAATTAGATATATATATATAATATATATATATATATATATATATATATATATTCTATATATATAACATATATGACATATATTCCATATTACATCGATATAATTCTCCAAAACTATACCAGCAGCATCTAAACGCAAGCAATAAAATATAGCATCCTATTAAAAAAGTACGTCAATAGTTTCATTAAAAAAATCTACGTCAATAATCTCAAAGAATAAAATATTTGAAAAAACAATTTAAAGCCACGAGCCTATTTTCAGGTCATATACGACACAAGTTAATTTAACAAGAGAAGGAAATTTAATAAAAGATAAAACGAAATTAATATGATTCATTTGGAACAACGAGCAAATAGATATGAAATCCTCGTCCACCCCTTCCACACACATACACACACCCACCCATACACACACACACACACAAAAGTGGAGAAATTCCAACCAGAAACTTTCTCTTCAGAAGGCCTCTTTTAGAACTGACAGATGACGTCACCAGCCGACCCAAGTTCTCAAAACCTTCTTCTTTCGTGGGTGAAAGGGCCCGATTGGCGTTGCTTAAATAAGAAATGTGTACGCACAAAGGCCGCTGGAGTTAATCAATAAAAGCACGACGTACGAGAGAGAGAGAGAGAGAGGAGAGAGAGAGAGAGAGAGAGAGCATCAATGTTTCAACTTGAAATGAGATAAGACCTAGTGGAGGGTGACTGTCCTATCTTGTGTGCGCGCATCTGTCAGAGAGAGAGAGAGAGAGAGAGAGAGAGAGAGAGAGAGAGAGAGAGAGAGAGAGACTTGAAATATGATGAAATCTATTAGAGGATGAGTGTACTATAATCTTTTTGTGAGTAGACGTGTGTGTTTGAGAGAGAGAGAGAGAGAGAGAGGAGAGAGAGAGAGAGAGAGAGAGAGAGAGAGAATTTTTCCTGTAGAGGATTAATCAACTTGATTTTATACAGAAGAAACACAAGGGACGGCATCTCCTAATAACTTGGGATATAACACAGAGCCGTCTCTTACTTTCGAAAAGAAAGCAGTTCCCCCCAAATTCCATCGGCTAGCCCCCCCTCCCCCTCCCTCGGGTTCCTCGGAAAAGGACCGACTTCCGGTTGTCCTTGGGACTCTCGCGATGAATCCATCACTGGCTCCGACAACAGGAATATTGCAAGATGACTTTGGCACCGGCCTGTGCGATAACGCTACTTTTTGATATCTATATAATCTCTCTCTCTCTCTTTCTCTCTCACGAGTTAGCGTAGTCATCCACTGTTGGGTCACTTAACGTCTCAAGTTAAAACATATATATATATATATATATATATATATATATATATATATGTATGTATGTATGTATATATATATATATATATATATATATATATATATATATATATATATAGAGAGAGAGAGAGAGAGATAGACAGTAAGCAGGTATTAATCCATGACTTGAATATCGTTAGAGAGAGAGAGCATATAACTCCAGGTTACCGATCAGAGAGCTATTATAATCCTTCGACAGAGACCACAGAGCATTCCACGACAAACCCACTCAGCGTAATCCCAGATTGAAGTGAGCTTGCGCGCGCGCAAAACCATTATGCCCTATATGAGGGGGGGAGGGGGGGTGGTTGGAGA
The DNA here is from genome assembly GCF_015104395.2 of Macrobrachium nipponense. Lineage (NCBI taxonomy): Eukaryota > Metazoa > Arthropoda > Malacostraca > Decapoda > Palaemonidae > Macrobrachium > Macrobrachium nipponense. The sequence goes on from NC_061097.1 coordinate 32,809,542, forward strand.
GATATCAAGATGGATTTGAACAGCAAGGAGACTGGGAGAGGGAAGTCCATACTTTAAAAGCTATGTCATTTAATAAGAAGAGTAATGTTTATTTTGGTCTTGTAGTTGGAAATTTTATTGTGAATTGATAAAAAAAATATATTATCATTTGTTTATATTCTGAAATAATTTATTTTGGAATGCAGAACAGAAATCATTAGAAAAGTTCATTTCCTAAAAAAAATTACTTAAAGTTTATTTCGTAAACTTACAAAAAATAATTAAAATTAGTTATTGTATTCTGAATTATACATTTTGGAATATGCAATAAAAATCATCTCAGAAGTTCATCTGCTAATAAACATTACTGAATATTTATTGTATATAACTAAAGGAGAATAATTTAGCAATAAATAATAAATAAAAAACTAATTTTTATATATAAAATCCATTTTGCCAGCTGACTATAACTGGGAGAGAATACCACAACAAATTTGCATATAGTATACATAAAAAACATCAGCACTCATATGTAGGAAACAAATAGCTAAATCCAAAACTCCAGACTTAATTCCCAATGTACACTATTCACTCCACATTATATAACCCCTTTTCCTTTACGCTATCAAAACTGACGAGCCTTTTGCTAATTCTCTTCCCCGAAACAGATTACAATTTCCACCTGAATTTCCAAAGGGAGATTCGAAGTCTTTTGTGCATTTCGGATATTCGCTGCTTTTCATTTCAGTCCCACTCGCCTCCTGTTTTCTTGGAGCCCGATGCAACTGTTTCAGGTCTTTTCAAATTTCGTTCCAGCATCATTTCTCTGCAATCAGTTTGTCTGGAGTTTTGCGTAGACGTGGAAATGAATGGTAAATACGTGTACTTCATTAACTTCTATAAAGTTACGTTTTTTATGTTTTCGTAATACTTCAAAATCTAAACTTCTCCGGAATCACTTTGGATTTTGAAGTGGTCATCAAAAAACAGTAGATAAAAACATGTACTGTTTTTGGACTTTAAATCTTATTCCTGAATTCTAGTGATACTTTAAAACAAAATAAAAAAAAAGCCACCCGTTCCTGGTCATATAAAAAAATGTTTATTCCTGAATTCTCGTGATACTTAAAAATAAAAATAAAATTGCCAAATGCATCACACTATTTCTGGTCATATTCAAAATGACATTAAACTGTATGTCATAGGACTGACACCAAATTACAAAATCTTTCCCTTTACAATCCTAGCTAACATAATCTTAAGTAGAATTACAATCTATTCATAAGCAAATTAAATAGAAAAATTCTACTTTCCCATCTTCTCCGGTCATTTCTTACCTAACAAATTCTAAATTGGAATTAAAATCTTTTCATATAATAATTAAAGAAAGATCTAAGCTCACTTCACAATTCATCTACCAAATCCTAAGTAGAATTACAGTCTTCTCTGGTCATTTCTCACCTAACAAATTTTAAATTAGAAGTAAAATCTTTTCATATGATAATTAAAGAAAGATCTAAGTTCCCTTTACAATTTGTCTAACAAAATCCTAAGAACAAATACAATCTCATCCCATGAGAATGAAATAGAAATACTCTACTTTCCAATCTTCTTCGGCCATCTCTTACCTAACAAATTCTAAATTAGAATTAAAAGATCTTCATATGACAATTTAAAAAATATCTAAGTTCACTTTACACTTCATCTACCAAATCCTAAGTAGAATTACAGTCTTCTCCGCTTGCCCAACAAATTCTAAATTGGAATTAAAACCCCTTCAGATGACATTTTAAAAAAAGATCTAAGCTCATTTTACAATTTATCTAATATAATCCTAAGTAGAATTACAATCTCATCCCATGAGAATGAAACAGAAATACTCTACTTCCCAGTCCTCTCTGGTCATTTCATTTCCATACAAAATTTCCTGCAAGCAATTTTGTTGCAGGAGAACCTTGCTTTAATTATACCAGCCTTGCTTTGAAGCGCTTTCCTTTTGATGCACCCTGTAGCTTAGCTGTTGTGCACAGAGTTTATCAAAAAGAGAAAATGCGTTTAACCCTTATCTGGGCAACTTTGGTATAATAATTGTTATTCGATTCCCGCTTTTGGGAAAGTTGGATTCGGGGTGAACTATTCTTTATGTATATACGAACGTATTTTATACATGCATACATACATGGATACGTCAATTCATAAATACAGAAAAGTACACAGCGTATATATATATACACACACACACACACACATACATTTAGCACTCGTTTTGTGTAGTTATTGATTCTCTCTCTCTCTCTCTACTTCTCTCTCTCTCTCTCTCTATATATATATATATATATATGATATATATATATATAAATATATATAGATATATATAAAACACCAATACAACCCTCTTTGATCAAGGCCGGGGGACACGAAAAAAAAAACCCTTTTCCTCTCCCCTCTCGTAAGGGAGACTTAAAAATAAAATATATGGAGTGATAAATATCTCTCCTCCAATATCCAACCAAGTTAAGAATGACATTTTATCCCGTTAGCAAGACGTATTACGATACCTATCTAATTTGCGATACGCCACGATACCTGTCTAATTAGTGTATCGAATTCGGGAGAGGTTTATAAGTGAAGTTTTATCTAATTTGTTGAGATATATTACGGTGTTCATCTAATTGGGCGGGAAACGGAAATACTTATATTCTATGTCTTTAATATCTAGGTTTTCGTTTTCTGTAAATGAAAACTATTGTGGCGGTTTTGTCTGGCCGTGCTCTTTCTCTCCGCCCTCAGATCTTAAAATCTACTGAGGCTACAGGGCTGCAAATAGGTAAGTTAATCACCCACCCTCCAAACATCAAACATACCAAATTGCAGCCCTCTAGCCTCAGTGGTTTTGATTTTACTTAAGGTTAAAGTTCTTAATAATCGTGTTTCTGGCAACGCAACAAAACAGGCCACCCCGACCGGCTGAGAATTCCACGGGCCGTGGCTCATACATCATTAGGCAGATACCACAAAAGGATTTATTTATTTTTGGTGGCTTTGATTATACGCTGTACAGAAAACTCGATTGCGCCGAGGAAACTTACCGCAGTTTTCACTTGTTTATTTTCATAGATGAACTTTCTTAGGTTATTTTCGTTCGAGTTTCACCTTCTTCTTGCGTCATTGGGTTGCTAAATGTACACACGTTCATATACAGTAATGTTTATTTGGCTATTAATAATCATGTCTTTTATAGATTGAAAATGTGACCCGAATAAGAAGATCTTCATGGATATAAAGATAAATATAACTTATCAAGTTAAGGAAAACTTGTATCAGAGACTGAAACTCGCAAATACAGTTTAATTACTAGTTGTATGATACATACATACATACATACTATATATATATATATATATATATATATATATAATAAACTATATTATCAATCGTTTTATTTATGATAATTTGGGCCATGACAACTCAATGTCATCCCTTAATCTTGTCTAGTTACTGTGATCAATTAGTTCCCATTATGTAATCAGCCTTCATGACCATTAATTTAATTAAAAGGTAAGCCTCTCCTTTGTGCTACCTTGAGAGAGAGAGAGAGAGAGAGAGAGAGAGAGAGAGAGAGAGAGAGAGAGAGAGAGAGAGAGAGAGAATTCTTGAATATAAACATGAAAGCAATGTGCAGATGAGAGAGAGAGAGAGAGAGAGAGAGAGAGAGAGAGAGAGAGAGAGAGAGAGAGAGAGAGAGAGAGAATTACAGGAAAAGAAGATTAAATAGAGAAATATGATTGGATAGAAAATAAAATAAAATAAATTAAAATAAAAGAAATCTTAAGCCATTTTCGTAAAATAAACAGCTGCTCGATACAGGGCACTGCTTTAAACCACAGAATCAACTGATGAATTTTCTCTAGCAAACATTTTGAAACACCCTGTAACTAATTTCATTACACTAGACACGTCAAAAGCTACTCCAATTCATCAGGAACGACGGCATCAGTGTCATTCCGTCATTCTCCTGACCCCAATAACGCAAATAAAGGTCAAGTAATGAAAAAAGAAGAAGACAAAAAAGAGGTCAGAGTTTCGAAATGACCTGTCAGGAGTGAATACACTGCAGGCTTCGAACTTCGAACAAAAGAGAGGTTTTCCAATTGGCACATTTGACCTCCCCGACAATTCATTCTGCGTGGAAATAACCATTTGTTTGAGACACATTTCGAATGGAAAATGGATACGCGGGTCACACACGGTACAAACACACGCACACACACAATTACAGAAAATGAATGCATTGAGGAAGTGTGTTCATGTTTTACAATATGTATTTCGGTGGTACACACACACACAATATATATATATATATATATATATATAATATATATATATATATATATATATATATATATATATATATATATATATATATATATATATTATATATATATATATATATATATATATATATTGTGTGTACCACCGAAAATATATATATATATATATATATATCACATACATACATATATATATATATATATATATATATATATATATATATATATATATATATATATATATATTACACACACACACAAGTCCCCACAAATACAAACACCGTATATTCGTACTAATCAACAGCAGCAGCGCTCAATCCTGAATTCGCTACCGATACTAACACGACGGAACTCATTAATCCTACAAGTACCATAAATGTCCAAAATTGCCGGAAATTTGATATAAAACCATTTGCCAAATGAAGCAATATTCTAATGGCGGTGAGGTCACCTGCCCGCGTAATTCCAGGTGACTCTTTTAATGGCGGGTCGTGTTAGCTGGAGCGCATAATGCTGTTAGACAAATCCACTTATGCTAAGCATGACTGCTTTCCAGAGTGGCCGTTTGTTTGTCTGTCTGTCTGTATTTCCCTACACCTTCTCTTACTTCCTAATGAATGCCATAAGAAGAAGAATTGGTAATGATAATAATAATAATAATATGTAAGTGGGCTTGCTGAGTTTAATTTACGCGACAAAAACTGTGCTAGGCTTTTCCTTGTAATGCTTAACGTAATAATCATAAGTCATGATCATAATTCACTTCTTATTTGTTTTGTAAGTCCCCTACAACAGCAATAATAAAAATACAATAATTTGGTTACCAAACAATTTGAAAGCACTGGAATCAACGCATCAAGGCCAAGTTAATAAACAAATCAAATATAAAAAATCAGGTCGAACATTCAAAATCAGGTGATCACGTTGCAGGCAACATAAGTAATACTAAATTTGATTACAATGTCATACAAATTAAATTGAAGAATGGTAATATACCATTAACATTACCAATGATAATGAGTAATAATCTAAAAAAATATTTTATAAATAAAATCCATACATGCTTTTTGAAATGTATGTAATACATTCTATATGAAGTAAGCTTTGGACTATTTATATAAAGCTAGAAAAAATATGAATTTCATATAAGAGCAAATATTGAAATATAATTTTAAATAGTGAAAAACATAGGGGATAATGGTCCAGAGAATATTTTCTGGGATGCAAAACTTATTCGAATGAAGAGTCTGATCCATAAAGTTGTGGATTTTACTTACAATAAATTTCATAATAATGAAATCTAAATTCCAACTGTTGTATATAAAATATCAAATTGTATCTAGAAATTAAATGTACTATTTGAACAAACTAACCAAGTAATCGACAGTAGCAAATCATTCAAAGCATCAAACTGTATATAAGCATTAAATGTACTCATTTGAAAAAATAACTAATCATTTCAAGGAATATTCATCCAATTACTGTAAACAAACTTCCCATTTAAACTTCAAAGTGACCGAACGTGTTCAATTACACAACTAATAACTCATCATGTTGAAGGAAAAATTAAGCTATCTTTATCAAGTCATCATTTTTGAGGACTATGAAAAATGAATATCAAAAAATGAATTCTGTGTACTAAATATGATAGAACATGAAACAAGAAGCAATTTCTTTGATTTAAAATTCATAAAAGATAAGCTATATCAAATAAAAAGTTGTCTAGGAAACATATAATAAACGAATCCTGAATTTCTATCCAATGCATCTGAAACAGAAACCAGAATCAATACTTACAGGTATAAATCGTGTTTCTCAGTATCACAGTCGTAGCAAAAAGACGTATTGAGTGAGGGACTTAACGAGGTGTGGGTGGTACGCTTCCCAAATCACAGCGAACAGTCTGGGAGAAGCCAGCAGCTCCGCAAAGATCTTGAGGTAACCGAACTAAAGTCATTGGTCCAGCAGAGTGTTGAGGTAGCCCAGTTGAATCTCAGCAAAACTTAGCAAACTCTTGTGGTAACTCAGCTTAATACTGCCTAGCTTTGCTAAATTTTGAAGCAACTCAGCAACTAAGCTTGAATCAACTCAGCTTGGCAGTCTTGAGCTAACTCAGTCTTTTGCTAAGCCAGCTTAGCAGAATTTTGCAGAAACCAAGCTTAAGGGAATACACCTTAATAAAGCCTTACAGTAACTCAGTTTTAAAGCTGAGAAATTTTGTAGTAAGCTTGAATAAACTCAGCAGTCTTGAGCTAACTCAGTCTTTTGCTAAACAAGCTTATCAGAATTTTGCAGAAACCAAGCTTAAGGGAATAAACCTTAACAAAGCCTTGCAGTAACTCAGTTTTAAAGCTGAGAAATTTTGTAGTAAGCTTGAACCAACTCAGTTGAGGACCCTTGATGTAACCCAGTCTTTAGCTAAGCCAGCTTAGCAGAATTTTGCAGAAACCAAGCTTAAGGGAATCCAGTTTAGCAGGGCTTTGCAGAAACTCAGTTATCGAGCTAAGCCAGCTTAGCAAAATGTTGAGCCCTGTCAGCTAAAAGAGTTTTGAGCAAAGGCAAAAGGGAGTCCAAACTAACTCAGTAGTGCAGCAGAGTTCTGAAGCCAGAGCACACCAGGCCAGTGAAAGCCAGCCCAGTAAAGTGTAGCTCTGAAGCCAGCTCAGACTGTGCCAAGCCAGCCAAGCACGTACTGGAGCTCAACCCGTCTCAGCCTAGCTACGGTAAACTTGGTCCCCGACGGGATGAAGGCGAAGAGGGTCGAGACGCAGGCCAGCTTCTGATGCTCCAAAGCATCCGTCTGTCCCTCAGCACATCAGAGGACACTATCATCATCTTTCAGAAATAATAATCAGACTTTCGATCACGAGCAAGCGTAGCAACGGCGTCCTGCGTTGGGAGCAGATGGTGTTTCAGAAGGACAAGGCCACTGATGAACAATTTCTGCTGATGGGAAGATCTGACCAACACAGTTTCTGTTTGGAGGTTCTTGATGATGATCAGTACCTTCAGCCTAGGATATTTTTTGATTGAGCATACGGCTCTGATAGGCAGTTTCTTTCTGGGGAGCAGACTTTATGGATGATCAGAATTCTCTTCTGATCTTCCTAGCTTATTAACTTTCATTAATAATATTTAATTTTCTTACAAAACTTCGCAATACAAACTCCTCCAGTTGCAGCCTCTACATGGAATACTGTTTCTGCTGTAGTCAGCTCTGCAGTGGATGCTGCTTTTGTAAGGAGACATCAAAACAGAGGAAAATAAGATAATCTGTGACACTGAAGCTGCTGGCTCTTTAGTGTTGTCAGCTCTCCTGAGAAGTCGCATTTGGGAGACGGTTACTCTCTTATCATCTACGTAAGACTGAGGGCTAGGTTAGGATGTGGCGCTACCAGCATTTGATTAAAACCAGGGCGTGGCGGCTGAAGTCCTTTTATAAGTGGTGAACATTTATCCTGGAGAGAAAAGAGCATAATTATAAGCAGAACATTACTGATGTGTACAGGAAGGTTTATAAATCGTGTTTGGCAGAGGCCGGAATATTGGGAGTTGCACTGTATATATATATATATATATATATAGATATATGTATCCCATATAATATATATATATACATACATTGTTAAGCAACTTCGACTGGGCTATAACCACCACAGAAAACGGGAAAATAAAGTTCGGTTAAAAACAAAAAACTTATAAATCACAACGATACAAGAAACGCTTAGGAGAAACGGTGAGTGATTTTCAAAGAAAAATGAAACAAATAAATATATCAACTAAAGAAATAAATAGAAGTAAATTAAACAGCTATAACTCGAAAGAAAACGCTTGACGGAAACCGTCCAAGGCCGAGAACGATATCTCGATGTTTGTTAAGGGGAAAATCGACGGGCTCTCCGTTACAAGTCGACACTCGACGAAATTCGACGTTGCAATTCGCCGCATTCAGGCTGAAATCCTCCAGATTACAAGCGGATGCCCAAGATACAACAATGGGGTCGATTACATCAGGAAGAATTGTTCTCTCTCTCTCTCTCTCTCTCTCTCTTTACATCAGGTGAAGAATGAGGATTAGAACGCACAAAAGGATGCATCTTCCACAAGATATCTCCAGTCCTTATCTGAAAGGAAGTTCGAGGTTTGGTTCCCGCCATTTGGTTCGATGGGGGAAAAATTTATGTTTTATTAATATACATGTATATATATATATATATATATATATATATATATATATATATATATATATATATATATATATATATATATATATGTTCTGATTGTCCAAGTCCAGTATGAGTTGGAACTTGCAAAGAGATCTGTGCTTTTTTTTTTTTTAGTTGAATGTTTTGTTGATCTATACTGAGAAACAAACTCTGGTCCTTTCGTAATCTTATTTTTGTTTGTGTACCGGTATCTGATTTTTCTTGGGATTACTTAATAAAAACAATATTATGTATTGTAATAAGGCAAAAGATTAACCCTTCCATTACCAGAACCTTTCATAATCTAAATGAATGAATCTGTTAACTGTCTCTAGCCAATATATAAATCAAAACTCTGAATAAAAATATATATGAGTGATTTCAGATTGCTCGTCACCCCATGAATTCGAGTAAGCACTACGTACCCAAATTCTTGAGTCTTCTAATGGTAGCCATGATATAAGCCAGACTGTATCCAGTAATAAAAGGATTAAATCCTAAATAGTTATACTCGATGTTCTTTCTCAATGAAATTTGTGCCTTTGAAATTGTTTATATAACCCTACTATATGACCTTTCAACTTCTGAACCTTTAATATACAATAACCAGAGAACAACAATGATTTTAGTAACAATATATATTCTCCTTAGTAACAGTAATATGGAGGTAAAAGGTATCGGTATCTACCAAAAATCT
>NC_061097.1:32821253-32836253 GCF_015104395.2 Macrobrachium nipponense
TCCCAATATCGTATTTTTCCCAACCAAACACACATAGCTATGCGCAGTTGAAGCGAGTGTAACTACATACACACACACACACGTAAATATAGTTCGTCATTAATGTCATGGTCATTTTCTTGTGGTGATTTCTAAATAACTTCACAAGACAGCCTTGGCTGAATAGTATATATATTTCACATTGCCTAATAATTGAGGATATATTTGGCGAGATATAAATGTTTCTATTATGCATACATACATACACATATCATGCATATATACATACACACATATATATATATATAAAGAGAGAGAGAGAGAGAGAGAGAGAGAGAGAGAGAGAGAGAGAGAGAGAGAGAGAGAACGTCTTAGATTTTAAAATGAGAACCTACAATAGTAAAAGAAAAGATTCTGGGATGACGGGTAGAATATACGCATTCATACACACGTACAAACATTCACAAAACACACACACATACAATAAAACATACGAGTAGTGTGTACTTAATAAAACACAAAAAATACAAGGTAATTTTTTAAAATACATCTTATAGATAGAATTGAAAAGTATATGTAAAAATGTACAAATAGGTCACTTAACGACACGCACCTACATACATACATACATGCATGCATACACAAAACACTCACACACATAGAAACGAATAGTTTCTGTAAACGCACACGAAAATAAAAGGTGACCAATTTGAATCAACTGTACCGCGCACTGACCCAAATGGGAAAATATTATGAAGTATGATAAAAACATTTAGGCAAAATGAAACAAATAGAATATTAAGAAAATTACTGACAACTCATCTGAAAGTAAAATATATATCAATAAAAATCATAAATCCGCAAAATCATTCAGACACAAAGTGGCGTTTTCACCACAAGCATGTTTTTGTAAGTCGCTACAAAATATATATTTATATAAAATATTTCATAATAGCACAGAGAAACGTTGTATTTTAAGAAAACTCCAATACAAAGTGACGTTATACATTAACCTTCCAGCGACCTTTGAAAGATATATTGCTTATTAGTTAATGCAAAAGGCGCTTCAATATTCATTTCGAATTTTGGCTGCGGAGGAGTTGCTGAAATATTAACAACAGTTGGCGTCGATTCAGAAATATAATATTACCTCTCTCTCTCTCTCTCTCTCTCTCTCTCTCTCTCTCTCTCTCTCCTTTTTAAATTCTTAATCACTTACACAAGATTCTCCCGAAACGTGTTTTGTACAATGTTACAATTGTCAAGTAAGTCTCTCTCTCTCTCTCTCTCTCTCTCTCTCTCTCTCTCTCTCTCTCTCTCTCATTTTTAATTATTCTCTTTAATATATTACATTTTTCAACTCTCTCTCTCTCTCTCTCTCTCTCTCTCTCTCTCTCTCTCTCTCTCTCTCTCTCTTTTCTTATCACATTTTTATTCACTTATATAATTTAATCCAGCAACATATTACAATGATCAAGTACTCTCTCTCTCTCTCTCTCTCTCTTCTCTCTCTCTCTCTCTCTCTCTCTCTCCTCTCTCTCCTGTCACATTTTAATTACTTTTACAAGTTTCTCCTTTAACATAATTTTAGTGTATTACATTTTATAGTCTCTCTCTCTCTCCTCTCTCTCTCTCTCTCTCTCTCTCTCTCTCCTCTCTCTCTCTCCTAAGAAAAAAATGTTTAATGGAGAATTAATTGAATATCAGCAGCTCAGCGGGAACGCAGGTAGGTGTACCAGGGGGGAGGTGGAGTAAGGGGACAGGTGAGGAGGGCGGGGGCATATAAGGGTCTTTTATCCCTTTTGTTATTTTTAGTCCTGGGAGACTATAGGATTCATATCTTCTCCCACCTCCCCCTCCTAACCCCACTCTTGACAAAGTCTTCGAAAAGCTATCTCTTATCACTTGGTCCAAGACAACCACCCCCTTTTCTTCTCTCTCTCTCTCTCTCTCTCTCTCTCCTAATAAAGCATTTTCGATAAGCTACTATTCCAAGGTTTCGTCCGTCAGTTCTCTGTCTCTCTCTATCAAATTTTTAATTACTTTTCAAAGTACCTCGCTTCACATGTCTTTAATATATTACATTTTTCAACGTTCTCTCTCTCTCTCTCTCTCTCTCTCTCTCTCTCTCTCTCTCTCTCTATCCCCTGTCTGATGACAATTTTACTTTCTTAAGTCAACAAAAGTTCTGTTTTGTCTTTCAATCAACCCCTTTCAGTACCAATATCATTCTTCCCCTCGCCTTAAAAATAATAATAAAAAAGGTCAAATAAAAAATATCATTCAAGGTACTTTATGCCCTTGTCTTCCTCAGCTGTCCGCTGTGCTTAAAAAAAAAAAAAGAGCAATCACTTTGAAACTAATTTCTTTATTCTCTCTCCAAATTATTATTCATTATTATTATTATTATTATTATTATTATTATCATTATTATTATTATTATTATTATTATTATTATGAACAAAAATGAATTAACATACATGAAAAAAAATTTAAAATATATAATACAAATGATCAATATATAAATCTCTATAATAATAATAATAATAATAATAATAATAATAATGTACTTTTTTTATTACATCTCTCTCTCTCTCCGTTTTGAGCAAATACATACAAAGAATCATACCATGCGTGTGTATCTTCTGCATTTCCCAAAAACATGGTATCGACAGATGTGACAGCTCTCTCTCTCTCTCTCTCTCTCTCTCTCTCTCTCTCTGTCCCAATTTCCGGTCCCTTCTGGTCCCCTACCTTCGAAATTTCCTCCTTCTATTGTTCCTCGTTTCCTCTCTGTGTTTGTCTTCTTTAAATAATAATTCTCTCTTATTCTCAACCAATATTTGGTTCTATCTCTCTTCTCTCTTATCTCAGCCAATATTGGTTCTCTCTCTCTCTCTCTCTCTCTCTATCACCTTTCCCAGCTTTTCAAAAACATAACATGCCTTGAAATAAGAGTGTTGCATTTAAAGGATGTATTATACACACATAAACGTGTATATATATATATATATTATTATATATATATATAAAAAAATTTATTATATATATATGTGTGTGTGTGTGTGTGTGTGTGTGTACCCTTAATTCAGAAAAACACGGCCATACGATTCTATACACATGTATTTGTTTACTTAAAGAGAGAGAGAGAGAGAGAGAGAGAGAGAGAGAGAGAGAGAGAGAGAGACGGGTGTCAATTGCTCTCTGATGCGTGAGTTCCTCCGAATTTCGCGAATCAATTGAATAGGAGAATCCACTGTAAAAATCAAACTGGGCTAAATGAGATTTGATCTGGTTTTAAAGTGATGAAATAATCTCTCTCTCTCTCTCTCTCTCTCTCTCTCTCTCTCTCTCTCTCTCTCTCTCTCTCTCTCAGGGAAGTCAGGTCAGTAGCGAATTTCCGGGAAACACCGAAGGTCGATTGTATTACTGATCCGTCTATGTTGTTTACAGATTGATTTGTAATTTTTATCCTTTATTCAAGTGAAGAGAGAGAGAGAGAGAGAGAGAGGAAAAGGTGATTAATGAATAAATGAATGGATAAGACTCCTGAATGTCAGGTGGATAGGTTTTATTTTCTATTCCATCACATTTACTTAATCACATTTTCCTCTCTCTCCCTCTCTCTCTCTCTCTCTCTCTCTCTCTCTCTCTCTCTCTCTCCCCTATCAAATTATAATAATTTCTACAAACTTTCTCACACTGAAGAAATCCCAAGACCCCACTTTCACCTAGACTTTCAATGAAAGTATCAAAGGACCATAACACCTGCACTGCCACGGAGACTGGAGAGCTCAACAACGTACCCTGCAGAACTCCGTTACAGCTACTAAGTTGCCGTTGCACGATAATTCAATTTTTTCAAGAGAAGGAATACGAGGGTACTTATATATTGAGAAGCAACGAAATGGGGTATTTAAGCCTTTGTGGCGTGAGAACCAGACACTTAAAAGATATATTTAACCTCGGAGAAAATACAATAGACCAATATGAGGAGAGGATATATATTTACCCTAGAACGAAAGAGTAAAAGCATTTTTGGTTTGTGTTTTTAGGGTTACCTAATCTCAAGGTACAAATGAAAAAGAGTTTTATTTTAGTTTTATACGGGACACTTTCTTCTGTTTTCAAAGACTCGGAAATGTAATAGAAATAATGTAGTCCATATGAGGGTGTGAGTGTGTGTGTGTGTGTGTGTGTGTGTGTGTGTGTGTGTGTGTATATATATATATATATATGTGTGTGTGTAATTTGTCTATATATAAATTTTTTTTATAATATGCATATATCTATACACATATATATTTATTATATATATATACATATTAGATGTACATATGATTACATACATACATATATAAAATAAAATATAAATGTAAATATGTATAAATAATATATATACATATGAAGGAAAATTTTATTTACGTAAATATTAAACAGGCAAACCAAAATAAGACAATGAACAACTCACAACAAACAACCCGGCATCCTATAACATCACAACCGAACTAATCCCCTTCCACTTCCAGGAAGAGCAAAAATAAAGGGGAGGGGGGGGGGGGGAAGAGGGGAGGGCGTTGAAATAAACCCAATATTAAAACAACACCTTCTGGAAGGAGCGTCATTGAACACCTTCGGTTCTGAAGAAATCCTACACTCCCTTGGAAGAGAGAGAGAGAGAGAGAGAGAGAGAGAGAGAGAGAGAGAGAGAGAGAGAGAGATATCTTTCAATACCTGCTACTTCCCCCTTCTTCCTATTATCTTTATTATCGTATCTTTATTCAAGCAGCAACATTTGTAACCTGAGAGAGAGAGAGAGAGAGAGAATTACGCTTACCGGAGAGAGCAAGAGCGTGCGATAAAATCTCAGAGAAAAGGAGAGCAAGATTAAGGGTCCCTCGGAGAGAGAGAGAGAGAGAGAGAGAGAGAGAGAGAGAGAGAGAGAGAGAGAGAGAGAGAAGGTATACATATATGCCTTGGGTCCGTTTCAGATAACACCTGTTGCATCCAAAAAGAGAGGGAGAGACAGAATAAGGAAGGAAAGATACAGATAAGAAATTAGAAGATCTCTCTCTCTCTCTCTCTCTCTCTCTCTTTAGGCGTCACGAAATTCCAGCATCTTCTTCTTTCCTCTCTCATCCATCAAACTGTGTATTTTCCACTTTTATCAAATTCTCTCTTACTTCCCTAAACAATTTCTTTCTATTTTCATTTCCCTTCGGCTTCCAATTTTAGGTCTTTAGAGAGAGAGAGATGAGGAGAGGAGAGGAGAAGATGACGAGAGCAGAGAGGGAGAGAGGAGATAAAAACGATGTGAATTAAAAAAGGGATGGGAAATAAAATCCATAAAACAATTATAAAGATACATAGAAACGGAAAAAGGGCAGGAAAGAGAAGTACAGAGAGACAAACGAAAGGAAACAGAAATAAAAAAGTAAAGATAAAAAAAACAAAGGACGATTACAATAGACAGGAACACGATAACAATAGAACGAAAAAGGGAAAGATAATAAAAAGGAAAAATACACTAGGAAACCATTTATCACAAAGGAAGGGGAAGAGAAAAATCACCGATAACAAAGAGGCACATATAATAGAAGAATAAAGGTTGGAAGTGGACAAAGGGGTGAATGATAAAGGAAGACAAATAATAGAGAATGATAGGAAATTTAATGATAATAAGAATAGAGAATAAGAAAACAGGAAATTAATTTGAATATTGAGCGGAAAAAATTAAACGTGACATAAAGAGAAAGATGGTGATAATGTGCATATGAGAAAAACTGGGAGAGAGAGAGAGAGAGAGAGAGAGAGATGAGCGAGAGAGAGGAGAGAGAGGAGAGAGGAGAGAGAGAGTTCTTATTACATCTCCGAAAGTGGTAACATGACCTAACCTTAACCATTGCAGGAGAGGACAATTAGTTCGGCTTTCTCAGATGACTTAAAGACCCCCTCCACCCATTCTTTGAAAAGGAACCATTACCCCTCCCAACCACCTCTCCACCCCCCCCCTTAGGCTTATACCCTGTCATTCCCCCCCATAACCCCACGCCCATACATACAGTACACAGGTGTATGTATGTATATATATATATATATATAATATATATATATATATATATATTGTATGTATTAAATATAGTGAGTGTATATATAGATGCATATAAATACATATACATGTATATATCTACAAATATTCACATAAATTGGCGTATGAATACCTTCTGGTTTGTATATGCATTTATACATACAAATACGACAAAAATAAACTACTGCACGTATGTATAACTCAAATACGACAAAAATAAACTACTGCACGTATGTATAACTATACATACAAATATGATGTCATGCAAAAAATATTCATAAAAAATAGCGTAAGACGAAGGAATTGTATAAACAATACAAAATGAAACATTTATATAAAAAAAAATGAAAATACAAAATGTTTACCCGTTAAAAAAATAATAAATAAAATCAAAGGGAAAATAAAAAGACATTAATGTTACTAAATCAAACTTTATTACAAAAAATAAATAAAAAATAAAATGAACTTGGTAAAAAAACAAATAACAATAAGACGTATTATTAAATGAACCTTTAATATAAAAACTATAAAAATAAATAAAATACGAAAAGTTTAATTGCTACAAAATAAATGTAAAAATAAAACAATAAAAATAAGAAAGCGTCATGATAAGTGAATGAAAATCTATCATAAAATACAACCACATAATACAAATAAAATATATACCAAAATAATAAAAATAAAATATCTTAAAATAGCATCCAAAATACGCCATCATTTTCAGCCTGGCCATTCAAGCCTTCAATAGGGTCACCTCCCCCCCCCACCCTTACCGGTTCGCTTAAATAGCGCGAATGCAGTGGGATAGAATAGAACTCGTTGTCCAGTCCAGCTTCTTATAAGCCTTTCATTGTGGAAGTCCAGATTAAGAAAAAAAAATAATAATAATCTTTTCTTCTGTATTTTTCTGGTATTGCCATGAATGCAGAGGGATAGAATAGAGCCAGTTGGCCAATCTAGTTTTCTGAGAGAGAGAGAGAGAGAGAGAGAGAGAGAGAGAGAGAGAGAGAGAGAGAGATTTCTATCATCAGATCTCAAAGATACTTAAGACTTTCTTCAGTCATCGTAAAATGGAGAGAGAGAGAGAGAGAGAGAGAGAGAGACCCTCATTTTCTATGCTCTTCTCGTTTTCTTTACACCCCAATTTCCCTCGAGCTCTTGACTGGAAGCAAAATATCATCTCATAATTACATAATCTCTCTCTCTCTCTCTCTCTCTCTCTCTCTCTCTCTCTCTCGGATCGTCTTTCCCGCGCACGTGCCTCGTCGTTGGCAACTGAATGAAAGACCGAAGATCTCTGTTGCCGAACATCATCATCATTTTTAAGAGGAGTGATTTTTCTTAACATAATTTTTATCTCAAAATATGATGAAATATGTTGATGGACTGAAGAGTCAATTTTTTATATTTTTTAAACTAAAATTAAATAATTAGTACACTTCGTAGATTATAACAACAACAATCACCGTTATTAGTGTATTCAAATTAAAATATAATAATGGAAAAAACTCTCAATAATCTAATCTTTAATAATGACATTACAATAATTGGAAAAAAATTCTCAAGTGATTTATTTGTAAATATTCACTTAAAAATATAATTTTTTCGCAATATTAGTGACTCATGTGTTAAAGAAATTGCTCATAAAGTATTATTATTATTATTATTATTATTATTATTATTGTTATTATTATTATTATTATTATTACTCTTTCTTAACAACCCTCTGATTAAATTACAACCGAAATGTTGACAAAACTCAACAAAAATATATAAAAGCTTAAACTATTTTTTAATGAAACTTACGAGTCAAAATGTCTTAAGGGAGTTTGGTTTGGCAGGGAGGTCGGGATATGGGTACGGATTAAAAGGGGGAGGGGGGGTGGGTGGGTGGGTAGGAAAGATGGAGGTACGAATTAACAACAGCAAATTAAATCAGACTTCTCATAACTATTTCATTAAAAAACGAAG
Organism: Macrobrachium nipponense; assembly: GCF_015104395.2. NCBI lineage: Eukaryota > Metazoa > Arthropoda > Malacostraca > Decapoda > Palaemonidae > Macrobrachium > Macrobrachium nipponense. Next base: position 32,829,292 of record NC_061097.1, read on the forward strand.
GTCACCTTCGTGAAAATGCCTTTTCAAACTATTCATAATCTCCAGAGAGAGAGAGAGAGAGAGAGAGAGAGAGAGAGAGAGAGAGAGAGAGAGAGAGAGAGAGAGAATATAAACTCGTCCATTCCAGTGCCTCTTTTCCAAACGAGGAGCAATGTTCCAGTCCATGATGAATGTCCCCTTTTTCACGAATTTCCGAGGTACGGTCAAAATTGACTTTCTTTCGCTTACTTTCTGATTTTGCTTTCTCCCTGCATTTCGGTAAAAGGAATGTGTTCAATTTTCATTGCTATTTATCTTTTTAATCACTCTCTCTCTCTCTCTCTCTCTCTCTCTCTCTCTCTCTCTCTCTCTCTCTCTCTCTTTTCAGGCGCAATTTTTCTGTACATGCAAGCATCCTTCCATTATCAACTGACTTTCGTTGACTTTCTAATTTTCCTTTCTTCCTGACTTTCGTGGAATGAAATGTGTCAGCTTTGTATTGTCATTTTATCTTTTTCCTTCATTTTCAGCAACACCTAATAATTAAAAATTCTATCTACGCCTGTTTTCGAAATTAGACGAGGCTCCAAATACTGACTTGCAAAAAATTTCAAACCAATATTCAAGGCCTATTCAAACTGACGGCGAGAGAGAGAGAGAGAGAGAGGAGAGAGAGAGAGAGAGAGAGAGTTACATGGATTAGGATGTCTCAAAGCCTTGTTAGTCCATCCGACCTCCCCCACTGACCTTATATTGCCCACGACGCCAGGAGAAGAGAGAGAGAGAGGAGAGAGAGAGAAGAGAGAGAGAGAGAGAGAGAGAGAGTCCTATTTTAAACCGACCTCCCCCACTGACCTAATATTACCCACGACGCCAGGTGAGAGAAGCCGTTCATGAATTTCAAATGCAATTACGACCAGCGGCTCACGGAGGCTCCTGATTGGCTGAAAAAACGCCAGTTTTTCCGACCAATCAGGAGCCCCGGTCTGTGGCGCGCGTATAGATAGATGACGCAGGCACAGGAATTTCTGCCTGGGGCTGAATTGCATTGTTTTTTTTCGTTATATCGTCATAGCAGACCCTTGGAATTTTTTCATATATTTTTTCTAATTAATGAATGGCTGCAGCGTGGTATCTGTAAAAAAAAAATCTAATAAAGTAAAGGTTTTATATATAAAAAAACTCTCTCGAGTATTTAATATATTTGAAAAAGATAAACAAAAAAACTGTTATCAACGGCTATTAAATACATCAATACAGGAAAAAGTATCTCCATTAATTAAAATTGTTGTTGGAAAAATTTTTCAATCTATAAAAAAATTTATTCTACATTGGTATTAACAAATTTACCTTTAATGAAAAAATAAAATCTATTGGGGGAAAAACCTGTCTCTTTTAAATGGTGCAAATCGAAATCTTTATTTTTTTTATCACCGGAAACAGGATGACAATTTTACAGAAATCAAAACCTTGAAAGATTTAAATTATTAATTTTTCATAGCTCTAATGAAAACCCAAAGGTTTTCATTCATGATATACAAGTTCTTTTGTTTTTACGCTTTCTGAAAAGAACATTATTATGCCGGCTTTGTCTGTCCGTCCGCACTTTTTTTTTATCCGCCCTCACATCTTAAAATCTACTGAGGCTAGAGGGCTGCAAATTGGTATGTTGATCACCCACCCTCCAATCATCAAACATAGCAAATTGCAGCCCTCTAACCTCAGTAGTTGTTCTTTTATTTAAAGATAAAGTTAACCATATACTCCAGACCACCAACAGCAAGTGGTTAAAGTTTCATGGGCCGCGGCTCAACCAGCATGATACCGACACCACCGAATGATAGATCTATATTCGGTGGCCTTGGTCATACGCTGTACAGTAAACTCGATTGCTCCAAAAAACTTGGGCATAATTTTTTATTTTTTTTTTTTATTTTTACGTTTTCTAAGCAATACTTTCAGATCTCAATTCAAAATAGGTTTTTCTACGTTTTAATGAGTTTCAAGATCTTTTTATGAAGGAAAAATAATTATCTCCTCGTCTGTATCAATACTGAATATTTTCAACTTCGAGTACAAAAAAATTATTAGCGGTTTTCATTATTGCATAAAAAAACCATCTCATCTAATCAATGAATTGTGAGGTAATAAAAACATGGTCAAGTAAGGGTTTTTTCAACTGCATGGATAAAAAATCATTTTCTATTTGATTTTAAATATTTACAAAAGATCTGAACAGACAAGCAATATTTGACTTTAGCCACAATTTTTTGGATTTTGAAAGGTTCCAAAAACATTCACCATTAGAAATTAGTTTTAATTCTATATGCAAGTGATAGTAATTTGGCTGTATAAGACAAGACAGCACAAGGGTCCACCGACTTGAAATTAAAGCTTCCAGAGAATATCATGGTGTTCGTTGCAAGGAAGTTGCCGAATATAATAAAAAATACAAAAAGAAGAGATCAGTCATTAGGAAAAAAGAAAACTTAATAAATCTAAAAAATAATATATATAACTTAGTAAAATATAAGGTAAATTGTATTTGCGAAGTAACATATATATACATAACTAATAATAAATTTAAAAAAAACTAAAGAAAAAAATAAAATACTAACAAAAAGCAAAAACAAGTAAAATGCACAAAACAAAAAAATTAAGTAAAAACTTTAAAAAAGAAGAAGAAGAAAAAAGAAACAAGAATCCAAGTCTTGACAAAAGAACCCACAGCTCTCATACCGAAGGAGGCACAGACGAAGGAAGAATGACGAAGATCGAAGGCGTAGTTGTAGCCAACGCTAAGAAACTCACCCCTGCCGCCCCCCCGCTGCCTCGTGCCACTTAATGACATTGTCTTCCGTCGCGCCCTCTCAATAAATAGGTTATCAGAGGACGGAGCTCTCACTTATACCCCCCCTGACAAGACGAGTGATGGACCAGCTTTTTCGAGGATTTTTCATAGGATTGTGAGGGTTCTAAATTGTAATATACGTACGTATGTATGTATGTATGTTATCAACTAAATGTGTGTTTGTATATATATATAATATTTTTATTATATATAGATATATTAAATATAATATTAATATATATATATAGATATATATAATATACTATATATATATATATATATATATACATATATAAATATATATATATATATAATCGAATATATATATACATATTTAGTGATAATAATTTCGTCCCCCATGGGATCGAACCACCGTCCAGTGGACAGGAAACGCAATCAGAAACGGACAGTGACGCTATCGAGTCGGCCAGCAGAGAGGACATTTGTAGCTCGAATGATATATATAATATAATATAATATATATATATATATATATATATATATATATATATATATATATACTCACATTCATACACATACATACCAGCTACCGTTAACAATAACAGATTCGAGGCACGATCTCAAAACCAACTCTATAATCACATTGATCTTTTTCAAGTATAAACACAAATATGATTTTTCATCCTTTATTAAGAACAAAATAATCATCCCTAAATAAATAACAACATACCATTAAAAGAACGGATTTCTCTCTATCTCTCTCTCATCCTAAGTGACCTTCAGCTGTCAGTCGTAAGTCTTCGGAGAGAGAGAGAGAGAGAGAGAGAGAGAGAGAGAGAGAGAGAGAGAGAGAGAGAGAGAGAGAGTTATTAGGTAAACCCCCTCAGGGCGTCAGACTTGTGAAGACGAGTCTCCTTACCTGAAGAACGGCTTGATCTGACGTATCTCTGCATCTAAACCTTTTGATAGTCTCTCTCTCTCTCTCTCTCTCTCTCTCTCTCTCTCTCTCTCTGTTCGAAAGACCCTTTTGACGTGAGACAATTAGGAGAAAGATTCGAAGACTGTTTAATCGCGGACTGATCATTTCTCTCTCTCTCTCTCTCTCTCTCTCTCTCTCCCCGTCAAGCAACGATTGAATAGCACCATCAATCGATCGAGAAGCACTTAGGGGTCAACTGGACAGCCACAAGACTTCAATTCCAGGGCTCGAATCCAGAGGTCCAAACGAACCCTCCTCTTCCCTCTCAACATCCTAGAACACTGGGTCTCTCTCTCTCTCTCTCTCTCTCTCTCTCTCTCTCTCTCTCCCCTCGTCTTGATGCTAACTAAACTGTACTTTTGAAACTGGATACGCAGAACATCCATTATGAGTGTGGCTGCTTATGGGAATCCATTTCCATAGTCTAAGGCTGCAAAGTTTCTGTCTTTATTCCATTCTTTCATTCTATAACAATGTTTTGGAATTTCACAGTCATTTTATTTCCGCCGAATTTTATGGGTAGTTGTTTTATTTAGGATTATATTGAGTCCATAGTTTTTCATATCATATATATAATGTATATATATGTGTGTGTGTAAAAGTGTATATATACATGTATATATTATGTATATATATATGTATTATATATATATATATATATATATATATATAATTATATATATATATATATATATATATATATAGAAGGATTCCCATTCACTTCAGTATAGCTTAGTATACAATTTAATTTACACACACACAACACGCACACCACACACATACACTAACTATATGGATATATATATATAATATAATATATTATATATTATATATTATATCTGTGTGTGGGTTTGTGTGTGTGTGTGTGTGTATGTATGTATGTATGTATGTACACGTACATAGAGAAGGATTCCCCATTAACTTCATTAATAACTAAGTATCGCATTCAAAACCAGATTTCAAAATGACATAAGGTTGCAGGAGATGAAACAAAAAGTTTAGCTCAAACAGACGATGCTATTTCAATCCCCAACACACCACACAATTCACAAGCTTTCCTTGGCAGAATATATAATACAATATAATATACGTCTTGTATTTGTTGCAAGTGGACTCAAGATAAACTTCAGGAAAGACAGAGGTAATGAGGACACAGTTTGCACAAAGGAATACAGTAAGCTTGAAAGGAGAAATGATTAATGAGGATAAATCCTTCAAATATGTAGGGACAATGATATACAAATACAGGTTCTCTTGGGGGCAGGATTTAGTTGAAGACTTGGGGAAAAAAAAAGCTAATCAAACAATGTGCAGTCTGAATAAGACTTGGAAAACGAATAAATTTAAATAACAGGGGAATATGATTATATACATCGTTCTAGTGTGACCTGTGTTGCTAGACTGAAATTGTAAATGGGGAGTAAGATTATACAAAAGTCAAGGGCGATCTGTACCCCTATATAGGCATGGATTTTGGCATGGGAGTAAAAACATCCCTAAAATATTCTACAGATTTCAAAATAAAACTTTCATAAGAATGTTAGAAACAAGATGGCAGAATAGATGTATAAATGAATATGGCAGCAAGATCATACAAAAGCCTAGGGCGATCTTCGTTGCCATATGGGCATGAATCTTGGTTTGGCAGTAAAAAAAAATCTAATATATTCTAGAGACGTCAGAGTCAAACTTTAAGAAGGTGGAAGATGGCAGGACAGAGTCAGAGAAGCTACAATTAAGGCGATCTTGGTCTGTCAGGAAAAACAGACATCTTAATATATTATAGATTTTAAATTAAAACCTCAAGAATATTAGAAGCCAGATGGCAGGACTGACTTATGAATAATACCTTAAAGCATATTACAAAACTTCCATGTATATATAAAATAAAGAAAAAGATGATTAAATATACATGGAGATGCCCTGGACACGATTCTCCGAACGACCTCAAAGACAGCAAAACTTGATAAGGGAGGCAGGAGGCGAGTGGAGATTAGTGAAAGTTGAAGCTCAAGACAGATACGAGTGTCAAAAAATAAATATCTATTTACGGACATTAACAGAATTCAAGACAAAATGTCAAGTTCACAGGTAAACGGGTCTAACATAAATAAAGAACTTACTGAACATAACCATTTATGACAAACGAAAAATGTAAGATGAAACATTATGAGAGTGATAAAATAAATTTTAATAAATCAAATTATAGATATTACTTAAAAGAGTTTTCGGTGTACTTTATACAGGGTGTCCATAATGTCCCAGTACCATTCTGGGCAATAAATACTTGCAATGGTACTGGGACTTTATGAACTCCCTGTATAATTATAAATTGAGAGAGAGAGAGAGAGAGAGAGAGAGAGAGAGAGAGAGAGAGAGAGAGAGAATTACATGGCCTGGAAAGGACTTTATGGACACCCTGTGCGTGTGTATATGTATATATATATATAATATATATATATATATATATATATATATATATATATATATTATAATAAAAAGAGTATGGCCAGCAGAAACTTCAGCATTTTTTCTTTAAAACTTTATTTTCATCCAACGCCTACGTTTCGGGATACAAATCCCATCTTCAGGGCTAAAAACAAGGAAAAAATTAAAATTCTATACATTAAATCACACTAAAATGGGGCACAGTAACAAATTATGCTATTTAAAAAAATATATATATAGATTATTTAACAATATATCAGTGAAATTCGAATTTTATATAAAAGTAAGACGATAACTAATTGAATAAGAGATCGACAGTAAAAGCAAAGCTACTAAGTACAATGACACTTCAAATAAATAAACAAACAAAACACTTAAAAACACAAACCACACGTGAACAACTAAGAAAATTACGTTATTACTAAAAAACAGGAGAAAAAACATTGAATCGTAACAGGCAAAAAATTTCTGTATATGATTACAAAAGGAGAAAAATTAAAGAAAAAAAAATATATATATATAAAGGCGGACACAAAGCAAAAAATAGCGAAACGAGAACTCACCGGTACAGAAGTATAGATAAGACTGAATTATTATTTATTTTTGACTAAAGGGGAGAAGACAAACATACAAAGGCGAGAAGGTAGAAAGGGCGAATGGTCTTATTAAGTAATGTTCAGTTGTACAGCAGTTGAATGGTTGTTGAGGGTTGGTGACAATTCAACTGCTGTACAACTGAACATT
>NC_061097.1:32841253-32843753 GCF_015104395.2 Macrobrachium nipponense
GAACTCCCCCGTATCATATACAAATTAACTCTTGGAAGCCTGTTGCGCTATTCATATGAGAGAGAGAGAGAGAGAGAGAGAGAGAGAGAGAGAGAGAAGGAGAGACAGACAGTTTGCAAAAGAGTCTGGTATTACAAATATACTATTGGACACCTGTTGATGTATTCATCAGAATGAGAGAGAGAGAGAGAGAGAGAGAGAGAGCGCTGGAAGTGCGTAGCAGCATATTGTGAGAGAAAGCTAGCTTGGGGTCTCTTTTTAACCTGAAGATTTCGGGTCTGGGGACAAAACATTTTCCATACTCGGTGCTTTTCGCAAACATGAATGTGAAAACTTCTCAAAAAACACTTTTTTTCGCAAATTTTTTTTCATTAAATTCAACACCATGTTTGTGTTTCAACTGGAATAAAATCATGCCATTAAAATGTTCCCGGGTATATGCTAAACAAATAAACAAGTCGACAATATTTAAAGGCAAAATAATACATATCTATCCAAACACACACGCGCACAAACATTCCTGCCAGTGCAACAAACATACACACTCATAAACACACAAAAACATTTTGAAAGTTACTTAAAAAACTACCATTAATTCCAAGTGCAACATCCCTCCTATTGCAACAAACACCCACCTTCACAAACACACATACAAAAAAGGCTTTGAAAATTACCTAGAAACAAATACCAGGAATTCAGAGTGCAACAAACATGCACCCTCACGACACATACAAAAGAAAACCTTTGAAAGTAACTTTGGAAAAGAAGCTACCAAATATTCACATTGCAACAAACCCGCATCTTCACAAACCATATACCAAAAAATAACTTTGAAAGTTACTTAGAAAACCCTACCAATAATTCACAGGGCAACACACACCTCATGAAATGACCTGGAAAAAATACCAATAATTCACAGTGCAATAAGCACACACCCTCACAAACGCACATACAGAATATATGATTTGAAAGCTACAAAAGAAAAAAACTACCATTAATTCACAGTATAACAAACATACATACAAACAAAATTATTTGCAAGTTACAACAAAAAAGCACTACCAATAATTTACCGTGTAATAAACACATAGAAAAATTATTTGAAAGCCACAAAGAAAAAACTACCATTCCTGTAAAAAAAAAAAAATTCTGAATAAACAAAGAATTTTAAGTCGACCACAAATGCGTAACTAAGTTACTCGGTCGGGTTGCGTGAGACAGATCTGTCGAACCTTCACCATGGTAACTGAGCCAAACAGCCTCTCTCTCTCTCTCTCTCTCTCTCTCTCTCTCTCTCTCTCTTTCGTGTGTAAGGGACGGAAATGATGGAAGGAGGATTGAGAAAAGAGAGAGAAATACAGGGAAGGATGATAGATAGCATAGTTAAATATAAAAGAGCATGAAAGGTCGGTCTCTCTCTCTCTCTCTCTTTCGTGTGTAAGGGACGGAAATGATGGAAGGAGGATTGAAAAAAGAGAGAGAAATACAGGGAAGGATGATAGATAGCATAGTTAAATATAAAAGAGCATGAAAGGTCGGTCTCTCTCTCTCTCTCTCAGTATATCTGTGATGAAAAACGATTTTCCAACACCATCACCCCAATACAGTGCTCAGACAAACACCCACCCTTTTGGGATCTGGTCTTGCAACACCGCGACCCCCCCACCCCCCCCCCCCCCGCGCCCAACTTCCCAAAATCCATCTAAGGCACCCTCTTCCCTGCCCCCTCCCTCCCTCCCTTTCCCCTCCTCCTATCTTGAGGTGGAGGGATCAAGAGCCCACGATCCGTTTTGTCACAGGAGAATTTTCTTCGTAATAGAGTTCTTGAAGTTTCTCTGGGAAATTATTATTTTCAAAAATTAATATATATATATATACACATATAAATATTGTAATAATATTTATATATTATATATAATAATATATATAGTATATATGATATAATATATAAATTAATAATTATATATATAATTATTCGCTGCCTGCTGAACTCAACGATCAACCAGAACGAAACGAAAACGATTTTAAAAAGGCTTAACTTAAACTAACATATGAATAATATTATAAAAATTATATATAGAAGTATGTAAATATATGTATGCCGGAAACAGATATTCTTTCAAACATGTTTCTATTGAAAATCATTAATGGCAGAGTTTACAGGATTGATTTTATATAAAATTCTCAATATTATTCTAATGACTTTTTTTTCTGGCACACTGTTATTCATAAGCAATTCTCCGATGTTCATCATGCTGGAGAGAGAGAGAGAGAGAGAGAGAGAGAGAGAGAGAGAGAGAGATCAGAGACGGGCCGAGGGTCGGCATCAGGTATCCAGGTGCTTCTCGTAGGTCAGGAACAGGCCGTAGCCGTCAGGGGTCAAACCGGTATTTCTTGTTTTTTTTTCTGGTTTCAATTAAAATACGTCTACATGTTTCAATGAAATATGTAAATATATATATATATATATATATATATAATATATATATATATATATATA
>NC_061097.1:32848753-32853753 GCF_015104395.2 Macrobrachium nipponense
GGAAACAAACTTGGCTTGCCCAATATTATCAAGTTACTGATCTATAAGAGGCAAAGGATAATTATCAGCCACACTGATAGAATTCAGCTTCCTATAATCAGTACACATCCTAAATGAACCATCTGGTTTCTTCACTAACACACATGGAGAACTGAAGTGACTTGAACTGGGTTCTGCTAATCCATGTTGCAGCAAATACTCAACTTCCTTCTTCAAAAACATCTCGATGATCACCGGTGATAAGCGATAGGCCCTTGCTTGAAAGGTTTCCATCTTCTTGAATCTTGATTTCATGCTTGGTCAGATCAGTACGTCTAGGCACATCTGAAAAAATTTCTGGAAAACTTCTAATTACGTCACTTAAGTCTTCACCTTGTTCAACACTCAGATGTTTCAATTTATCCTCCAAATTTTCCAAAATTGAAGAATTATTCATCTTGCTTGCAGCTCCCCAATTCGTAGCCATCATCGTCTTCTGTAGATAAAGTTGTCTGGGTTTACTGACACAGTTTCAGTTTTTAGTTTCTGAGAAATAAGGTTTCAAGAGGTTCACATGTATCTTCCTTTGTTTTCTTCTTCTTTCTGGTGTATCAATCACATAAGTTCTATCACTTAACTTCTGAATTATCTTGTAAGGACCTTGAAATTTATTAGTGAGGGAAATCTCTTGACAGGTAAGAACACTAACACTTGTTGACCAACACTAAAACTTCTTAGCTTAGTCTTAGCATCAAATCTCCTTTTCATTTTCTCTTGACTCATTTCTTAGCATCAAATCTCCTTTTCATTTTCTCTTGACTCATTTTCAAGTTTTCTAAAGAGAATTTTCTAATCTCTTTCAACCTCTTCCTTAAGTTCTTCACATACTCTGCTTGGGGCCTTTCCTCTTGATTTTCTTCCCAATTTTCTGCAAGAATCTTCAACGGTCCTCTCACTTCTCTTCCAAAAATCATCTCATTAGGTGAACATCCCATACTTTCTTGGTAAGCACTCCTAACTTCAAACAACATTAATGGTAAACCAACATCCCATTCTCTTCCTGACTCAGAACAATACTTTGTCAGCATACTTTTCAATGTCTGGTGGAACCTTTCCAAGGCACCTTGAGTTTCTGGATGATAAGCGGTTGATAACTGTTGTTTCACCCCTAACAAATTCATCACATCCTGGAATAACTTTGAAGTAAAGTTTGTTCCTCGTCACTTTGTACAAATTTCTGGTATACCAAACTTTGAGAAAAACTCCACAAGTTTTTCAGCAACTATCTTGGCAGATATGTTTCTAACAGGGATTGCTTCTGGATACCTTGTCACAGGACACATTAATGTCAACAAATACTCATTTCCTTTCTTTGTCTTCGGCAATGGTCCAACCATATCTATAATCACTTTGCTAAAGGGTTCTCCTCTAACTTCTATAGGTTGTAGGGGGGCTTTCTTGATGGTTTCATTCGGTTTTCCAGCTATCTGGCAGGTATGACACTCACGACAGAACCTGCTAACATCTTTGTGAAGTCCAGGCCAGAAAAAATATTTCATGATCTTCTCCACAGTCTTCCTGATTCCCATATGTCCAGACTCATGAGCTACTGCAACCACTTGCTTTCTCAACGGATATGGAATCAAAATTTGATGATATTCGCCCCATACAGCATCTCCTGGTATATCTGTAGGTCTATACTTCCTCATCAGTAAACCTTCCTTCAGAAAGTAACAGGTAGGAGTTTGTTGCATCTCTTCTCGATCAACAACTCTGAAGAACAAATCAGTTAACGATGCATCCTTCTTCTGCAAGTCCATCAGCTTCTCTCTTGTCACTTGACCAACTTCAAAGGTTGAATTCTCAATATCTGCTAACTCAGCTACTGTAGTTTCACTACTGTCTTCAGCAACACTTTGACTACTCGGAGTCTCTTCAGGAACATCAGGTTCTTCTTCTTCGTCGTCGTCTTCTTCATCTTCTTGGGAAATCTCTTCTTGGTCAGCACTATGGGAAACTTCACTTCCCTGGAATAATTTTCTTCTAAGCACAAAGATCCTTCACTTGATCCTTCTTGGGTGTGTAAATCCTCAGTTTCTTCACTTACAGTCGTAGTCCTCTTCATACTTCTGGTAGTTACACACTAGGAAACAGGTGGGGGTTATTCTTCTCCAACTCTTCTGTAGGACTAATCCTCAATGGTTTGTCTGTCACTACAGGACAAGGAATAAATGGCACACCACCAACTTCATTCCCCAACAGAACATGTATACCTTCCACAGCCAGTGAGTCCTTTACAGCAAAATCAACATTCCCTGTCACCAATTCACATGACAGGTGTAAGCGGCATATAGGAGTTACTTCCTCTCCTCCTATACCCTTCAAAATAACTGAATCTCCTGTGAGACTCTTCTCCAACTGAGGGTGAGAACCACGTACTACCACACTATGGTTACTCCCTGTATCACGTAAATTATCCCTTGACTGGGTAAAACCTGCATACTTCCTTCTTGAGTTTGACAGCATACCCTCATAGATATATGGCTTAAAAGCCTCCACACTGCTAAGCCACTCACTGCTTGAGGTAACATTTCCACTGGTTGCTAAACATTCAGCTTGTTTAGTTTCATTCTTCTCTGGAGTCTGATTCTTTCCCACACTGCTCTTCGTAGTTTGTTTCACAACTTGACTAACTGGTTTTGACTGCTGTTGATTCCGGTAACACTCTTGACTGTAGTGTCCTACTCTTCCACACTTGAAACAGACAACATTAGGTTTCTGTAACTGTCTTGAAAGACTGGATGAGGATTTCACATTAATTTGCTGAGCTGTATTACCTTGTGTACTCTTAGTAGTATCACTTGAAGGTTTCCCATTAAATTTGTTCCTGTTATTTGGATAAGACTTAAAACCTGGGCGTTGTTGACTCTGGTACTTGACATTGTAATTACGTTTGCTACTGATTATATTGTAATCTTCACTAAGTGTAGCAGCTTTGTCAAGTTCTTCACTTCTCTCTCTCTTAAATAGGCTCTTATATGTTCAGGAATTCCCTTAAGATACTGTTCAAGAACAAGTAAACTCTGCTAACTCATCAAAAGTTTTAACTTTTAGCAGCTTCTACCCAACGTTTGAAACACCTTCTCACTTTGTAAGCATAATCTAATAAGGTTCCTTCTCATCTTTTCTTAAATTTTCTGAATCTCTCATTGTAGTACTCTGGGTCATCTGGTAAACTTGTAGCACACTGTGTTTAAGCTACCTTGTAGTCTTTACACTGATCAAGCTGTTAAGGCTAGATAAGCACTTCTCCCTTTACCAATCAAGACACTTTGTAGCAAAACTGACCATTTATCCTCTGGCCATCCCATACCTGAAGCCACTTTCTCAAAGTGATCAAAAAACTCATCTGGAGCTTCTTCAGTAAACTTAGGGATTAACTTCTGTACTCTCACTACATCAAATACAGGGTCTTGATTACCTTGGTTAGGGTTAGACGGTGTTACAGGTAATGTGGATCTAGCTCTTATTAATTCCATTTCCCTTTCATGTCTTGCGATTTCTCTTTCCTCTTTTATTCTTTTCTCTTTCCTTTCTGCTGCTTTTTCTTCTTTCTCTTCTCTTCTTTCTTGTTTTTCCCTGTCTATTCTTTCTCTTTCAGCTTGCATTCTCTCTTTTTCAGCAAGCATTTTTAGCTTAATCAAATTCTCTTCTGCCTTCAATGCGTCTAAGCTCTAACTCTCCATCACTTTTCTCTTTCTTTTCTGCTTGCTTATTTATGAGATCAGCACGTGCTACATTCAACAACTCTTGAGCCAATTCTAACTCATCTTCATCAGTTATTCTACCAGAGTTTATCAATGATTCCATAGCAATACATCTTATTTGTGCCTTTACCATACTAGTTAGACACATAACCACACATGCCTTTGCTAAAGCGCTCCACTGTGCTCTAGACAGAGTGGTTTCAGACAGAACTTGGACGGAAGGAGCTGCTAAAAATTCCTGAACATTGAACTGAGCCATTTTCCTCTAAGTTATCAATTTACAATTCAATACAATAAATGCAAAACAAAACTATATGGTCACTCTCCTAACAAAATATATTCCTAACACCACTAGTATATTCTAGAGTGATAATGAAATCTGCTTTCCCGGGTCTCTGGGCACCATTAAACAATGTTACGAAGTGCCAAGTATCTGGTTACCTTGCATCAATTATTACCTCACCAAAAGCCAAACACCTGAACCCTCATAACACGTTTAAACGACTGAATACACTAAAGGCAACAGTGATCCCTTAACACTTACCAGTATTGCAGAAAATCAGACTAAGTTCATCAAAACAGAGTGTGAGGTTAATCTTGTAAGTAATTAAATTAAATCAAAGGGCATCACTCCATCAACAACTTTCAAAACTCTAAGTATTTCCCTGATTTCAGAAGTCTAAGTACTTCCCTGGTTCTAAGTCACTTCAATTAAATTGAAGGAAAGCAAATCAATTACCACTCTATGTTTCTACCTATCATGAATATAATCACAATTAAATATATTTATACTGGTGTAAGATAAAGAAAACACTTATAAAAATTTTAAATACTAAAATTTATTATTAAATTCAAAATTTATAAGTGAAATTCACAATATCAGGGAAAATTACTGTTACTTGAAAAAACAAAGTAAAGTTTAATTAATTCTTGAATCAAACTAAGTAAAATTAAATCAGAAATTAAATTTATCACAAAAATCAAGAAAATTAACTCAATCAAAATTCAAAAGTGTTAGGCAATAATTGAAAATTTGAAATTAATTCACAAGTGCTAAACAACAATAAAATTTCTTTCAAAAGAATTCTAAGTAAATGCAAATCAATTCACAAGTGTTAAATTTAATTAAATGTGCAATGATAAAGCAATGAAAACAACTAAGTCAATTAAATGGTGAATGCAAATGAAAATATAAAACAAAAAGACACACTTCAATAAGAAAATGAATAAATGCACAAACAATGGAACAGACAC
>NC_061097.1:32858753-32876253 GCF_015104395.2 Macrobrachium nipponense
AAAAAATCGGGGCTGTGAACCTCTACGAGATTTCCACACCAATGTTCACCTGTCAGCCTTCGCCAAAATCAGGGATGACGTCGTCGGCCGGAACAAGTCTGGTTTCTGGCTTTGATATGCAAAATGTTGCAGCAGACATTGCAAAGAGGGTTATGGGGGCGATTCTTCTCGCGGCTTAGTTTCTTTATAAATAAATAAATAAATAATTTCTTACTCTTTCTCAGAGGACGCAATTTATGCACTTTATGTCTGTAAGTGTTGAATTTGAGAGAGAGAGAGAGAGAGAGAGAGAGAGAGAGAGAGAGAGAGAGAGAGAGAGAGAGAGAACGAATCATAAATACAAAAAAAAGATTCTTATACTAACATATATATATATATATATATATATATATATATAATATATTATATATATATATATATATAAAAGTCATATCACTTTTCCGTGATTCATATACATATATCGAGCTACAATGTCCTTTAATATCTAATTCGCTCTACCTCGGAATTAATATATTTTCATATATGCTTAACCGAAGGGAATTTTTTCTCGATAATAGACTTGCCTGGATCGGGGCGCGATCCCGGGATCCTTTCAAATCCAGGAACTCGCGGTAGTGTAGTAGGTAAAAGCTTCACTGACGTTCCTGGATTTGAAAGGATCCCGGGATCGCGCCCCGATCCAGGCAAGTCTATTATCGAGAAAAAATTCCCCTTCGGTTAAGCATATATGAAAATATATTAATTCCGAGGTAGAGCGAATTAGATATTAAAGGACATTGTAGCTCGATATATATATATATATATATATATATATATATATATATATATATATATATATATATATATATATATATATAATATTAAGCTAAATTCAATTAAAAGCAAGAAATACAACATTCATCATTTTAGTTATACACATTAATGATTATTCTACGAATTACGTAATAAGTAATTAAACAGTCAACCACGACGAAAAAAATACATAAATAATTTCAACACCAATATAATTTTCCCTTCAAATTATCGCCCCATCATTTTTTCTAATTATTTTTAAATAAAAAAAATGGCGAAATGAAAAGAAAAAAGCGGGTACTTGCACAGGCATAAATTCGTACCTCAGCGATGGCGGGACGATGCTGAAATCGCATTATGGTAAAAAGCGCTGACTATTATATATGCGAACTATTCGCTGCCTCTCTCTCGGGAAAGACGGGGAAAAGGAAAATGCAAATATTATATTTGCAACTCCTAGAATATCATTTAAAACAACATTTCATTTACGGGTTTCGCGGACTACGCACTCATGTTCTTCAGGAGGAGAAAGGCTGCTGTGTTTGTTGTTGCTGGCTGGGTCTGTCTGCCTCAGGCAAGAAATGGTGGTGGGTGGGTTTGCGTGTATATTAATATATAAATGTAAGTGTGTGTGTATAAATATATTATAAATATGTTTTATATATAAAATATATATAATATAGTATATCATATATATATATATATATATATATATAGCATAAATATACATATATGAATACATAGGCTATATATAAATATAGAATATTATTATATATATATATATATATAATATATATATATATATATATACATATATACACACACTATATGTATATAGTGTTTATATAATATATATATATATATATATATATATTATATATATTATATATATATTTATACATACACACATATACATATGAAGACCTATATACGCAAGTCTCCAACTCCAAAAAATTCTCAAAAAAAATAGGCGCAATCGTATATTTAGCTGACCTTTTAGAGAGAGACTAAAAAATAAAACTTTATGTCAGCTGTTGCATTATTAAGTCCACTGTTACGAACCGGACACAAATTACTTATGTATACAATTACTTATTTACAAAAAATACATTAATTACGGGAATGCCATTTATTACAGGAAAGGTTGACATAATAAAAAAAATAAATTCGTGTGATGATGTCATTAATTAGATTCTGTATGTAAATATATATAGTGGTATATATATATATATATATATACATACATACTATATATATCTATATATATATATATATATATATATATATATATATATATATATATATTTGCAAGTAATTACGACCTCATAGTTCATAAAACTGAGAGAGAGAGAGAGAGAGAGAGAGAGAGAGAGAGAGAGAGAGAGAGAGAGAGAGAGAGAGAGAGAGCAGTTATTTACCAGGTGAAAAAAAACATTCACTGAAGGAAGAGACAGATAATTATTACAATCATTATTAATATTATTATTATTACTGAAGACTTAAATTATAATAATAATTAACAATATGATCCTTCACTTAACTATAACAATATTCTCTCTCTCTCTCTCTCTCTCTCTCTCTCTCTCTCTCTCACACACACACAGACACAAAGTCCGACCCACAGGATCTAATTAAGGAATCTTCAGGCGTCCCAAAGGACTCCAATAGGAAGATCCTGCGGAAGGGGAGATGAGTAATTTAGCAAAGATCCTTCCCCTGAATGAAAATAAATATGAAAAAAAATATAATAAAGATATTATATATATATATATATATATATATATATATATATATATATATATATATATATATATATATATAATGCATGCATCTGGAGACGAGAGAGAGAGAGAGAGAGAGAGAGAGAGAGAGAGAGAGAGAGAGAGAGAGAGAGAGAGAGAAGGTTTTATGGGAATTGAGTGATTAAAGAAGGAACGATAAAGATATAAATAATAAGGAGAATGAAAAATATTTCTCTCTCTCTCTCTCTCGCATTGGGAAGCCCTTTCCCCCATAGCCCAGATCAAAGAGTGCCTTTAGCAAATTTCAAAAAATGTCTTTTTTTGATAACCATTAGGCCTATTTCCTTAAGGGTCTACTCAGCTGAATAATATATTTTTCCTTTTTGTCATTAGAATATCCTGAGATTAATATAATATTTTATATTTCTTTTAAATTCATGTCTTTTAAATAATAAGGCTTTATGTATGGGGTATATTTTGAAGAAAGGAATTTTAAGGTACATATAAAAATATGATTAAAAAAATTCCTTTCAGGGTATCTAAAAAAAAAAGTGTAAAATAAATGCTTAAGACTCTAAGTATCTTGCAAATTCTCTAATGCCATTGAAGATGATGTATTCCCAAAAGAAGAAGCGAATTCCAGAGCCTGGGGAAAGTTGCGGGAAATCAACAGCGGTAAAAAATTTTTGTATTCAACATGTTGAATATAAGTTAAACACTTATCCTAACAAATAGTTCGTATAATTATACATCATTGGATGAAGATTCTTTGTCCACTTAATGTTGCCGACTTGTCGTCAACTCGTTTGTGACATGTATGTGATAAGTTTCCGTGTGTTTACGTCAATTTGAATACAAATCAACCCCTTTTTGGCAATCCTAACCAGAGCTATATAGGATTAGTCTATCCAGCAATGGCCAAAGATTGGTTATCCACTTATGGTCGTCGATTTGTCGTCAACTCATTTGGGACATGTATGTGATAAGTTTCCAACCTGTGTTTACGACAAGTTGAAAGCAATTCAACCCTCTTGGCAATCCTAACCAGCACTACATACGATTAACCTACCCAGCATTGGCCAAAGATTAGTTATCCACTTATGGTCGTCAACATGTTCATGACATGAATGTGATAAGTGGCAAACATGTGTTTATGCAAGTTAAATACAAGACAATGACATTTAGGTAGTAAAAATCGGTGCTCATACAACTATCTGGCACTGACCAAATATTCGTTCTCAAATGATGGTCGCCAACTTGATGCCAACCTGTTTGCAACATGTGTAAAGCAAGTTGCCGACATGGGTTTACAGCATAATTCCATCATAGTGTGAACTCACCCTAACATAACCTTAATCCCGGAAAGCGTCAAGCTTATTTAGCAAAATCCCACACTGATTCCGGATTTAACTATGTGAATTTCGCGATACAGTTCCCTACTTATGGCCAACTTCATTTGGCATCATTTATGCTCAATGATAAGAAGACCAGATCCCAGCTAATCCCCTCCATGAATAGGAAAACAAGAGGGGCAACATTGGAGCAGGTAATAAGCGTAATGTTTGGTATGTAATAGGTTCTTCAGTGCGTTGTGTGAAAGAGTTAAAATTTGTAAATCTGACTAGAGGTTGGGTGCTTCGTTTAGATTTAACTTGTGTACAAAGTTGGGATATATATATATATATATATAGATTATATATATATATATATATATATATATATATATATATATATATATATATAAATACATATATGAGTGAATGTGTGTGTGTGTAGCACCAGCAATTAGTTAGAAAAACTGCTGAAAACTAAATCCAATATCGAAAAAAATATTGACCCAAATAAAAAATATTGCTGCATAAAAACGAATATTGATAAAATCTAAGATAAAATTTACAACCTCCATAATTAAAAATATCTGCATAACAAAACAAAAATAAGTTTAAAAACAGAAGCAAGATTTAAAAGAAAAAAAATTCACATGAACAAGCAACGTCTGTATTCATAAAAAAAATTTTCCCAAGGACTCTCAGAAAGCACAAAGCTTTCGAGAATTCATCCCAAAAATACGAAAAAATCACGACCCAGAAGTTACGATACTTTATGCAAAGTCACACACGAGACACTCTGTAACTCCCCCACCCCCATCTCTCTTAACCTAACCCCCCTTCACCATTCCCTTCCAAAAAAGGACCAATTAATTTAGGACCTTCTGCCAAAATCGTGTGAAGAGAGTAAGTTTCCAGGATTTGTCAGGCGAAAAGTGGTTATGAAAACTAGTTATGGAAACTTGTTAAATAACTTTTTATATAACTTAATCTTGGACCAAGACTTCTCCCAGAAAGGTAGTTAGTTATGAAAACTAGTTAAATTAAGTTTTACATAACTTAATCTTCGTAGAGAGAGCTCCAAATTTTGAGGGCTAATTAATTGAGGCCCAGTTGCTAAAAAGAAAAGAAAAGAAAAAAAACCTAAAGTATGAATTTCTGAGATTTCTGTATGCAGATTTTATACAAATATCAGACCAGTTTAACTTTTATATATCTAATCTTCAGAGAGACATCACGAATATCAAAAAAAAAATAACACCTATGCTTGTGATTCCCTTGCAAAAGGATATGAAAGTATGAAATATGTGCTTGTTCAGGATATTGCAAAACATTCGAAGTTAACCACAAGAGAGAGAGAGAGAGAGAGAGAGAGAGAGAGAGAGAGAGAGAGAGAGAGAGAGAGAGAGTCGAACGAACAGTGCTGTGTCGTAATTGCATTTACACTTCAATGAAAATCAAAGGTGCACATGCAAACCTCCACGTACCAAAGAGTTTGATCACTGAAGTCATCAAGTATTCATTATAAAACATCAATTTCTCCAAAATATCGTTTTCCAATGACATCATCTACAAATGGAATTGAAACTAAATAATTCCATTAAAATGTAAATTCATAAACCCTAAATTACATTTTTGTTGAGATATGAAAACATTTTGACATTGATCCATATCTTTGGTGCTGAAAATACATCTGCTTTGACTTTAAGTCATCTTAAATATGTTGCACACAAAGTCGGCCTTTGACACTAACGTAAAATGAGTGTTTACAACATGTCGGAAACTTATCTCATACATATCCCAAACATGTTGAGAACACGTCAACGGCTGAATGGGGAAAACGATTTTGATCATTTTGAAATATATCTACATCTACGACACTAAATATGCACCTATTTTGACATTTAGTCTTTTACTGAAATATGTTGTAAACAGTTTCCAACATACTGCATACACATCACAAACATGTTGGAAACATTTCAACGACTGTAAGTGAAGAACAAATCTTTCGCAAATGCTGGCACTAAAGTAATATGAGTGTTAACAACATGTAGGCAACATCTCAACGACCGTAAGTGAAGAACAAATCTTTCGCAAGTGCTGAAACTAAAGTAAAATAAGTGTTAACATGTCGGCAACTTATCGCATACATATTGAATATACATATGTCAACGAGTGAAAGTGGAAAATGACTATGTCTTTCTACAGGTGAAAATAAATATTGTTTACGACATCTCACCAACAAACGTCGGCAACTTACCGCATACATATCACAAACATGTTGACAACATGTCAACGACTTTAGGGGGAAGAACGAATCTCTTGCAAGCGCTGGATAATAGTATGAGATGAAATGGCTAGGAGTACCTTCAAGATGTCGACATGCATTCAATCTGTTTGTGGTGTGTGAATGTAAGTAATAAATTACAAACTTCTGCTTATGACATGTTGAGAGAGAGAGAGAGAGAGAGAGAGAGAGAGAGAATTAATATCACAGCCTGAATTTCGCCATCAAACCCCGGCTAAAGCCATTTCCTGTTTCGAAATCTTTTTCAAAAGGCCAAAGGTCGAACGTTTCCCACTGATGGCCTCAAAGGGGACTGAACCCCTACATGATTCCTATTTTCGTTAATCACTAGCTAACGCATAAATGAGCGAGGAACGCATTAATCACAGACCAATACTCCCGCGAAAGTTAAATAATAAATTGATAATCAGGATTAATGGGTAAACGAGTGATTAATAATTAGCGGACACTAGTGACTGAAGCTTCGATAATTAACGCATAATTGAGTGATTAAAGCAGTAATGATTAATAAATAAATGAGTAATACCGTTACACTCGTGGAAAACTCATGGCAAAACTCAGAGTAAAACACAATACAACTCACGGTAAAACTCATGGTGAAACTTATGATAAACTAACAGTGAAACTCACGGTAAAAATACTAAAACTCAGTAAAGCTCAAGGTAAAACTAACGATAAAATGAAAGTAAAACTCCCGGTAAAAACCCATTAAACGCATGATAAAACTCACGATAAAATCAAATTAACACTCACTGTAAAACTCAAGTTACAAGACTGCAAAACTCACGGTAAATCTTACAGTGAAACTGGAGGTAGGACTTGTGGTAATATAACAATCTCTGGAATAGATTTTTCCAGCACCAACGATTCCAGCCGAGAACTATTATTATTATTATTATTATTATTATTATTATTATTATTATTATAGTTAAGACCTATTTCCAATAACTCCAGAGAACCATTCCCAAGACTCACTCACCCCTGGAATCGATTTTTTCCAGAAGCGAGGCAATTCCAGCCTCCCGTCTTCTTCCAGCTCACGACGCGTCGCTGGAAAAATCAGTCAAACGGCAATACAATCTCTCCCGATGCAATTTCTCCAGTCGATGTTCCAGTCAGCGAAAACTGGAACTAAACGACCGACTGGATCATCCAGATGCTGGAATAACAGAACCATTAAACAATGATGTAAATCTACTTTTTTTTTAATGGTATCGAGGGAAGGAAGGTCGCTCCAAGTCCGTTCCAAACGGGTTCCAGACAGATTCCAGGCCGATTTCAGGTCCGTTCTAACAATGAGATCAATCTATTTTTTTTCTTACGCAAATTGGCGGATGGAGGGTCGTTCCAGGCTCATTTCACCCCCTATCCAGACCTTTTCCAGTCCCATTCCAGACCCGTCCCACATCCATTCCAGGCCGGTCCCAGGACCGTTCCAGACCCATTCCACACCAATTCCAGGTCCATTCTGCACCCTATCCAGCTCCATTCCAAACCCGTTCCACATCCATTCCAGGCCGGTCTCAGGACAGTTCCAGACCCATTCCACACCAATTAAAGGTCCATTCTGCACCCTATCCAGACCCTTTCCAGTCCCATTCCAGGGCGGCCGCAGACCCGTTCCAAGGCCCCATCTCCAATGGAAAGAGATTTGGAAAGGACGGGATGAGAGACAGAAATAGATTCCTCAAAGAGGATTGGCCCCTTCCTCCCTCCCCCCTTGGACCTGACAAGGTGAATCCCACCACCTTTCCCCCAGGGGTCCCAACAATCCATCCTCCCACCTCCCCTCTCCTACTCAATCATTATCCCATCCCAACGCCGCTCCCCCCCCCCCCCCCCAACTCTTCCAGCCCAAATGCATTCTGAGTCTCCATAACTTCTCCTGCCCCCAAAAGGATAACAATTATTCCCACTTCCATTATTTCTATCCATTTTGAGAGAGAGAGAGAGAGAGAGAGAGAGAGAGAGAGAGAGAGAGAGAGAGAGAGACGTACCTGTGAATAAACTTCATTCGCAACAGAGGTCGCTAACTAACACCACCTGTGTAAGGTGCAGGGAGTTATTTGAATGAGAGAGAGAGAGAGAGAGAGAGAGAGAGAGAGAGAGAGAGAGAGAGAGAGAGAGAGAAATTTACAACCTTCATACACTAACTTGAAATGTAGATCAGTACTATCTAGATTGGTATTCATAAATATAAATGAATGAGAGAGAGAGAGAGAGAGAGAGAGAGAGAGAGAGAGAGAGAGAGAGAGAGAGGGAGGAACTTCCCTGAACTCAAACTCGTTCAATCAAATTAGGATGAAACTTTACGCTAAATCAGGTCAACAGCAATTACGGACGCGACAGAGTCTGTGCACGTTTGTGTGTATGTGTGTGTTTTGTGTGTTTGTGCCTGTCACGCCCAGCTCTCAGAATATTAACAAACAAATAAACAACTAAATAAACGCACATATGCACGAGAGAGAGAGAGAGAGAGAGTGAGAAGACAGAGAGAGAGAGAGAGAGAGAGAGAGAGAGAGAGAGAGAACAATTATGACATTGTATATGTAGAGAAACAAGTATTTGTTTGCATACACCCGTATAAATTAAGTATACTTCTCCACACAAGGAAAATGAAGGTTTTCCCAAAATTCACATCTTGTAAAAACACCGTATCAGGTAATAATAATATAATAATAATAATAATAATAATAATAATAATAATAATA
This sequence comes from Macrobrachium nipponense, assembly GCF_015104395.2. Classification (NCBI taxonomy): domain Eukaryota; kingdom Metazoa; phylum Arthropoda; class Malacostraca; order Decapoda; family Palaemonidae; genus Macrobrachium; species Macrobrachium nipponense. The sequence goes on from NC_061097.1 coordinate 32,867,635, forward strand.
ATAATAAAATAAAAAAAATAAAAAGATACACAAAGAAAAATTTGAAGAGTTAAATTGACCAAGGTCAATGTGTACAAAGATGATAATAAGTGCACTTAAAAAAAAAAAAAAAAAAAAAAAAAAAAAAAAAATGAACATCAACCCACTCAACCGATATCCACTTTGAAAAAAAAATCCCCGTTTTCTCCAAGGTAAAAAGAACATCCTGAATTAAAACAAATTGTAAAAACTATGTTTAAAACAACATCAACCCACTCTACCGACACTTACTTTCAAAATAACCTTCACCCTTTCCTCCCAGAACAAAAAAAAAAAAAAACCTAATGAACTGAAATTATATATATATATATATATATATATATATATATATATATATATATATATATATATTTATATATATATATATATATATATATATATATATATAATATATATAATATATATATATATATATATATATATATATATATAACATATACTAGCCACAAAGTATCGATCTTGTTTCTCTCGAACATTATCACCAAAGACACTCGACAATGAATCTAGGGGGCTCTTGACACACGAGGCAAAAAGAGAGTTTCTTTTTTAGCTTTTATTTTCTTTAAACCTGAAAAAAACTTGACATAAGATCCTATTGTTTTAATAAAAGGCTCAGGGATGGAAGAGGAAAGGGGGGTGGGGGAGGGGGGCTTTATTCCATAGGATGCTTGTACCTCTTAGAAGAAAGACAATGTATTAAGAATTCTTTCATAGGTGCCAGGGTCCTCGTGGACTATAAAGGCATACAAGTTTGATTTATTAGTCTGTTTAACTTGCGTCGCAGGTCAATAATACCGAAAGTAACGGATTGAGTAGCCACTTGCCATAGTAGCAGTAATAGTGGTAGTGGCTGAGGAGTTACTACTAACTAGTTGAATTAGTAGCAGTAGTTATCTGAACTTATGCTGATGCCTATAACTCACAATCATCCAAGTTACTATATTCTAAAGTTAAACGTCGTAAAATATTGACCTTATGGACTTCCGTGCAATATTAAGCTAATATATATATATATATATATATATATATATATATATTATATATATATAAATGTGTGAGTGCGTGTGTATGCAAATACCAAATCCCCTCAAATGAAAGACTCGATACCAACAGTGCTTGACCACCAACCCTCCCTCCCTCCCTCCTCCTCCCCTCCTCCACCATTCCCCCTCATTTAACCAACTTTCCCTGTCTCCCCTCTCATCAATTATGCTACTGGCTACTCACCCTCCTTTCCCTGCCAGTCTGGCCAATTAGTGGAGTGGTTACCGCCGTTCTAAACCGCTCGGTCCTTTACGGAAAACTAGTAGGGTAGGCGATTTATGCGATATACGGACATCGCTTGGTGGGGAACAAAATATAAGGGAGGGGGCATCCCCCCTGTTATAAGGAATTAGGGAAAGTAAGGTGGAGAGTCACTTCTTAGATTGGGGAGGCTTATGTGAATGGGGGGAATACAGAGGTAGGGAGAAGATGCCAGACTTTAAGAGGTACAAAAGAAATGGTCTAACTTTGAAGTTACCTGACCTTTTCAATGTAGGTATGTGACCAGGTTGACTAACAGGTGTTAACTGCGCACCAGAAAGCGGTACTGCCGATTTGGACAGAGGTCATGTGTGATAAGGTAGTCAGTTGGGTGTTACAAAGCCACCAGAAAGCACCTTACCTGCTTTCTACTTCCAGTGACCAAAAATATGTCTTTTTACTGTTCCAGGAATCGAGCAACTGGTTACTGCCTCTTCAATCCAGTTTCTCGCTGATTCCCACGAAGTTCATGTGTGACAAGGTAGTTAATTGGGTGTTACAAGGCTACCAAGCAAGCACCTTTCGTGCTTTCTATTTCCTAATACTAAGAGTATATCTATTCTTCCTTCCAGGAATCAAGCAACTGGGTATTGCCTCTCCATTCCAGTCGCATCTATTCCAGGAAGTCCAGAGCTAAAACTCCTCTCGCGTCAATCTGCATCACTTGATTACAAAACCCGAAGTCCACAAATCCCCTCCAGTTTGCTGTCAAGAAATCCACACAAATCCCCTCTGACGCAGGAATCAATCCGCTGTCAAGTATTTTCGATCGTTCCAAGACCCCCTGGAATCGAATTTCTGGTGGCAAATATCTGAACAGATTCACTTAACACCTGTCAGTTGAACAGAGAGAGAGAGAGAGAGAGAGAGAGAGAGAGAGAGAGAGAGAGAGAGAGAGAGAGAGGGGAGAATGAAACTTGGGTATGAATGTTTGAAATCTAAGTCTCACTAGAAGGATGGAATGATTTCAAGGTGAGTTTCAGTAAGTTAGGTCACTCCCCGTACCTAACTGAAGCAGATGTTATTAAGTGAAGAATATACGCAGTCTGAATAACTAATATTTTGCAACCAGTGGGCAAAAATGGAAAAAAATGGAATATAGAAAAATGCCAATCAGATTAAAACTTGAAATCTGTCTCACTAAAAGAATAGGATTATTTCAAGGTGTGTTTCAGTAAGTTAGGTAATTCACTGTACCTAAATTGCAGCAGATGTTATTAAGCACAAAAAAAGTAACAGTCTGAATAACTAACATTTTGCAACCAGTGGGCAAAAATGAAAAAAAAAATGGAATTAGAAAAATGTTCTATCAGATTAAAATAAAATATCAAATCACAAGTGCAAACTGAAGCTATTATTGCAAGAAAGCCTTCGTAGATTAAAATTCCCAGTATTATACACACATACACACACACACACACACACACACATATATATATATATATATATATATATATATATATATATATATATATATATATATATAAAGTGGAAAATGAAAGTATCATTGCAAGAAACTTAAAATTCCAATACATACATACATACATATAAATATATATATATATATATATATATATATATATATATATATATATATATATATATAATATATATATATATATATATATATATATATATATATATATATATATATATATATATATATATATATATACACACACTCCCACAAAACCAAAATTCTTTGACAACATTATAACATCCCAGCTACCTTGAATTCCAATTATAATACACATTTTCGAAATAATTTCATCAGCATCCTGAAAGCCCAGCCGACATCCACGTCACTAATATATTCAGCTGAGAATTGTGTTCAAAATTTCGAGATCGACGCCGGTCAAAGAAAATTTGAACAAAGAACACAGCGCCTTTATTCTTTCTGATATTCGCACGTGGACCACCTATCCACGGGGTCAAGTGGAGAGAGGAGAGAGAGAGAGAGAGAGAGAGAGAGAGAGAGAGAGAGAGAGAGAGAGAGAGTACTCAGAAACTTGCACATAAAGTGGCAGTACACCTCTCCACAATATCGTTCAATGTGTATCCATATAATTACATTTTCAGTGTGTAAAAAGAGATAACTTGTGAGTGAGGAACTCGATACAGAAACACACACACACACACACACACACACACACACACACACATATATATATATATATATATAATCTTATATATATATATAATCTTATTTCTCTCTCTCTCTCTCTCTCTCTCTCTCTCTCGTATCATCACCCTCCTTCTGCCTTCCCCTTTCATCATCTTTATTCCCTCCCCGCCCTTCTGAGACGTATAATAATGCCAAAAATAAGATAGAAAATAAAAAAGTTTAACACTGATATTTCGCCCACTATCGACGCATCCTGACAGACGGCAATTAACAAATATCAATTAAAAAATTAATCAGGGAACTTGTGTCTCATTATTTGCTAATCCTTTTCACCGTCTTTCACTGTTTACAACTCCTTTTCATTAAGTGGCAGTTACGATTGATAAAGAAAAAAGTCAGGTGACCATTAAGATACTTCCTTTTATCTGATTTTCGATGAAGGAGAATGAAATGTATATTTGCTGATAAGGCATGACAAAGATGATGTCAACAACTAAAATTAATTTAACTTGCAGAAAGAGAAGTAATTGAGTACAAAAAACGAAAAGAATGAATACCAAAACATAAAATCAACAACTAAATGAATGGTACTTGAGGTAAGCATTGTAATTCAATACAAATAATAGAAAATATTAACAATATTAGTTAAATATAATTACACTTGAAGTAAACAATGTAATTCAATACTAATAAAAATTATTAACAAAAATATTAGTAAAACAGCATAACACACGAAGTAAAAAAACAATGTAATTCAATACTAATAAAAATTATTAACAAAAATATTAGTAAAACAGCATAACACACGAAGTAAAAAACAATGTAATTCAATACTAATAAAAATTATTAACAATATTAATTAAATAGCATTACACTTGGACTTGGGGTAACCAATGTAATTCTATACAAATAATTGTATAAATTATTAACAATACTATACTCTATTTTTTTCTATCTGTCCATCCGCCTGCGGTGGTCGCGCATGGTAACACTACGTCCCAGGCTTTAAATAGTTACGCTTTGTGTGAGTTTTAGGTAAATAAAAGGATATCTTGGAGTACATTTGCAACTGAAAAGTTTTTTAATAATTTACTGTTTGTGAATTACACCGTTAATATTCGAAATAGGATATTATTTAAAGCCCGGGACGCAGTGTTATCATGCGCAAACACCACAAGCGGATGGACAGATGGAAAAAAAAACAGAGTATAGTTAAATAGAATGATCAGGATTTGTGTACTTATTAACATAACTATACCAGTCAACTTTGCCTTACAAACAAATTAGAGCACCTTCGTCATTAAAAAAACACTTGATGACGTCTTCTATGAAAACACAGCACTTGAATTACACATCTGAAGCAAGAGATCTTTAAGCAACGAAGCGATATCTGTTGGACACTAAAAGTGTCACGGCTAAACGACTTATTTTCCCTACCACTTCACAGGCTCTGGAGTGCTTATCTACTTTCTCTCTCACACATACACATTAGTGTTACTTTTCACCCGTCTGGATACCGCTTCCCACATGGACTCATTGAAATCTGTTATGCTCTAAAGGTGACATGGCTAAGCGACTGCTACTTTCCCTTCTATTGCCAGGATTCGGAGCTCTCTATCTACTTATGTGTTTCCTGACTCATATGAAACCCTCCCTTCTCATTTTTGGTTTTTCATTTCACTTTCTGTTTTTTTTTAACATGTGCTAGGGGAGCACATAAGGTTGCCCATCCCAAAGGCCTCCGATTTGAAAAAGATATTAAGCAAAGAAACTTTTATGTGTATACATATAACATATATTTAGATGTCTATATATGCATATCCATACAATTATATATATATACATACATATATATATATATATATATATATATATATATGAGAGAGAGAGAGAGAGAGAGAGAGAGAGGAAGTCATTTTCTGAGAGTTAGCAGTTTCTCTCCAACAGCTCCACGTGAAACCTTTAATTAAAGGAGGAGAGAGAGAGAGGGAGAGAGAGAGAGAGAGACTCCAAAAGGGGACTTACCTAACGACCCCTTTCCACTGCTGAGACCGAAAGCCTCACGAGGGTCCTCACTCTCTCTCTCTCTCTCTCTTCTCTCTCTCTCTCTCTCTCTCTCCTGCTGTTGCTTCCCTTCTATGAGGGGTTCTTTTGTCTACGTTATATTTCCCCTCCTTGCAAAGCTCTCTCTCTCTCTCTCTCTCTCTCTCTCTCTCTCTCTCTTCTCTCACTCTCTGGGATACTTAACGCATCGTCTCCTCTCCTTTTATATAGTTATTCTCTCCTCCCTTCTTCCATCCCCAAGTCTCTTTCTTGGTATCCTCTGCTTCTCCATCTTCCTTCATTCAATTCTCCATTTATACTCTATACAGAATTTCGGCCATCAAATCACACACTCCGTATTTATCTTCACAAATCCTTTATTTCCTATAGAGTCTTTTAGTTAAAAATTTCCAAATATATTTATCCTTTTCATAAATCATTTCTCTTCAAAAAAAAAAACTTCAGTAATTTCCCAATCTTTTATAAGCATTCCGATACTTTCGAATATTTTCCAAAATGTTCTTTTCCAAGTATATTTTTCTTCTTCATAAATCATGTCTCCTGATAATTAATAGCTTCAGTAATTTCCTAATCTTTTATAAAGATTCTATTACTTTCGAATATTTTAAAAATGTTCTTTGGTATTATTTTTTTTCCTTCATGATTTTAATAGAATATTTACGTTATTTTCTCTTTATAATTATTTCAGTGGCTTTCTAGTATTTTATAAATCTTCTGTTACCTTAGAGTATTTTAAAAAATATTCATTGATAAATATTTTTTTATTAATTCTGGGTTTTGTGAAATACTTCCACTAATATTTATTTCACTTACTGACTGATCATTCACAAAATATTTCTGATAACTTATTTTATTCATTTCCATCGTTTAAATAATATATTGATAAGGGAAAATATCTTTAATCCCATTTATTTTAATCCCTTCCGGGTTTTTTTTATAAAACACTAGCAAGGAAAAATATTTCTAATCACATTTCCTTTATTCCCTTCCGGTCTTTTATAAAATACTGATGGGGAATGTATGGGTTATATCAATGATTTTAATGACACATTTTGTCTGGAAGTAAGTCTAATTCCAGTAAGTCTAATCACTTACTTGCCTTTCACAAAATGCTGCTAGGCAACCATATTTTTCCCTCTGGAAGATTCTAATAGAATATTTTTGTAAATCAATCATTTTTTCAGTGACCTACTTTTAACCCACAATCTATCTATTTATATTTATTTATCTTTTTACCTTAGGGCTTTATTACGGTCCTATCAAATTATGTCATCTCTCTCATACCTACATTTATTCATAGTAATCTCTCTCTCTCTCTCTCTCTCTCATCATTCCAGTCCATTCCTGAGAGCCTCTCTTCATTGGATTCCCCACCTGAGGAAATGATTGGACTCCATAATTCCAGGGAATGACGGGCCCGTATCAATTCCAACTTCAAAAACATGACTGGAATGAGTTGACGGCATCATGGGAATAATGTCACATTTTCACGTGAGGGGAGACAAAAAATATATGTGACAGATCACATAACGAGAGTCAAATTGAACGCAACAGGACAAATGATTGCAGAGGTAAAAATGAGATGAGAAGTGAAGCGTTTGATCTGAAAGGGTATTGTGGACACATACAAACACACATACACTACCAAATATTCACGTTTCTTTGAGGGGATTGATGTGTTTATGTATAAGTATACACAAACATACATACACTACCATATATCATTCTCATTGGAACGACTGATGTGTTTTATGTTTAAATAGACACAAATATACATACACTACCATATATCATTTTTCACAAGGATGACTGATTGTACATATGTTTAAATATACACAAACACACATACATTATCATATATGATTTTCCAATGGGATAACTGATCTGTGTATATGTATAGATATACTCAAACACACACATACACTATCATACATTCACTTTTATTTGGGATGACTGAAGTGTGTATATGTATAAATATACACAAACACATACAATATCAAATATTCATTTTACCTTGAGATGAATGAAGTGATTCTGTAAAAACACACACAAACACACAAGCACTATCAAATATTCGTTTGTTTTCGAGATGATTGATGCGTTTCTATATCAATATACACAAACATATTTCCCTGAGATGTTTTTTGGCATATGTCTAAATATACACAACCACATACATACTCTTATCAGATATCCCCTTGAGATGACTGATGTACGTATATTAACAAACATACACAAATGTCTGCAAACAATACACAACGAAAACATGAAATATACTTGTACGGCAGAAGACTTTCCGTTTCGCGACACGTGGTAATTTATCAATACACGAAAACTATACAAACAATATACGATATGAAAATGAAATATACCTTTACGCTGGGAGAATGAGTTCTCTCTCTCACTTTTTAATAATTACTTGTCTTTCTCATTATTTGATGGAGTTATTGCATGACGCATTATTATTATTATTATTATTATTATTATTATTATTATTATTATTATTATTATCAATACTCTCTCTCTCTCTCTCTCTCTCTCTCTCTCTCTCTCTCTCTCTCTCTCTGTGAAACTGGTCCGTATACATGACTTTGACGCATCAAGGTATACTTTTTATTCTGAGCTATCCGCGTGGGTAAGCCATCTCTCTCTCTCTCTCTCTCTCTCTCGCTGGAAGAAGGCAACAACAAGATATTCCCGTTATTTCTCTTCAAATCAATTCTAAGAACAGCGACCCATATCTACCTGAACGAAATGATAGATGAGTGGCATGTTGCATGTTGCAAGGGAGGAGGATAAGGGTCATTATTGCACGCAATGTCTACTTTTGTCATGTTTAACATATTTTCAACATTAATTCGTCAGGAATCACTAAATCTTGATTGGAAGCTTTGACAGTAATTGTGAAATTGTAAGGCAAAATCAATGCTATATTTATATTCCAACATTTTTCTATTCATCCCAAAACAGTTGGTCGTTTTGGAAATAACAAGTGAACAAAGTCAAACTGACATATACACAGACACATATATAGTATATATATATTATAGTATAATATATATATATATATATATATATAATATAAA
>NC_061097.1:32881253-32969961 GCF_015104395.2 Macrobrachium nipponense
TTATAATAAAATGCTTATACTAAGTAAAACTAGTTATACCTAATCGTTATCGCGACGTTTCGTCTGGTTCTCCAGACATCCTCTTGACGACAGTCCCAGAGTTAGAATCGGGGGCTGCAACAGCAACATTCGGTCTACATAGAATCTACATAACTGTACAAGTTAATGAAGTCTAAAAAGGCCATTATAGATATACATAAAAATTCCAAAAGATTCTGAGACCTGGATCTGAATGACTGCCAGGGTCTCGGTCTCAAGTAACAAAAATTCTAAAACGGAATGAAATCAAAACTTCCAGACGGTTTTCAAAGGTTCCTGAACTCGACATAAAACTGGGAACATGTTTTTCAAAAAGTATATAGAACTCTTACTAAAGCCCCTGAAAGTCTGAATGATATTCTGGACTATTAAATATTTCCCAGACAACAATCCTGAGACACAAAAGTGGACAAAACATTCTATGCAAACTCAGGAGAGGCGAAATCTCCTATTTGAATAAGTGCATTGTTCGCCCACAATTGCGAAAAGGTCTCGGCGGCAGCAGAAGTCTTCGCAACAATAGCATTTTTGAACAGGAAAAAAAAGCTGATATTATACCTTCCCTGTTGTTATATTGAAGGTCAAGCCGCCCGTGAAAAGAAAGCTTAGGTATTGTCAACACAGCTTGAAGCTGCTTCTTATTAGTCAAGCTTCTGAAGGCTTATTAGGGTAATGAGATTTTAGCTTCTAAGCTGCGTCGAGAAAACGTTCCGTCTCGACGTCACAACTCAAAATGTTTTTATATATTTAAACGTTTTTTATTTTTTCAGCGTCTTCCGTAAACAGCTTTTTGTTATGCTGGTCTGTGTCTTGGTGTGGCGTCTCTTTGTCCTCAGACAAAAACACGCTAGTAGGATTTTTTCTTTTTTGTGCAAGAGAATTATTTGAAAAACTTAACTTATGTATCACAGAATAGGTTACAAAATTGGGGATATTTCTATGCTTCAGAGATTAAGTCGAGAGACTGGTGATTTGTTCATATTTTAGAGTATAAGTAAAAAAAAATTGGAATTTTTTTTTCTAAGACAAAAACATGAATACTGCATGTTCCTAGATATTTTTCTCATAAAGAGTGTACTGGATGAAGCCTTAACAATTATTTTTCATCAGAGATGTGGGCAAGAATTAATAATAATAATAATAAAAAAATAATAATAATAATAATAATAATAATAATAATAGTAGCCATGATTCCCATGACAAAGTACTACAGAAGATGGATGCCGGGTACCAACTCAAGAAAAGAGCAACAAAATAAACCATCTGATGTTCATGGACGACATCAAGCTGTATGGTAAGAGCATCAAGGAAATAGATACCCTAATCCAGACTGTAAGGATTGTATCTGGGGACATCAGAATGGAGTTTTGGAATAGAAAAATGCGCCTTAGTCAACATACAAAAAAGGCAAAGTAACGAGAACTGAAGGATAAAGCTACCAGATGGGAGCAACATCAAACACATAGATGAGACAGGATACAAATACCTGGGAATAATGGAAGGAGGAGATATAAAACACCAAGAGATGAAGGACACGATCAGGAAAGAATATATGCAGAGACTCAAGGCGATACTCAAGTCAAAACTCAATGGGGAAGGGAACATATGATAAAAGCCATAAACACATGGGCAGTGCCAGTAATCAGATTACGCGCAGGAATAGTGGAATGGACGAAGGCAGAACTCCGCAGCATAGATCAGAAAACCAGGAAAACAAATGACAATACACAAAGCACTACACCCAAGAGCAAATACGGACAGACTATACATAACACGAAAGGAAGGAGGGAGAGGAACTACTAAGTATAGAGGACTGCGTCAACATTGAAAACAGAGCACTGGGGCAATATCTGAAAACCCAGTGAAGACGAGTGGCTAAAGAGTGCATGGGAAGAAGGACTAATAAAAGTAGACGAAGACCCAGAAAAATATACAGAGACAGGAGAAAGACAGAGACAGAGGACTGGCACAACAAACCAATGCACGGACAATACATGAGACAGACTAAAGAACTAGCCAGCGATGACAATTGGCAATGGCTACAGAGGGGAGAGCTAAAGAAGGAAACTGATGGAATGATAACAGCGCCACAAGATCAGGCCCTAAGAAACCAGATATGTTCAAAGTACGATAGACGGAAATAACATCTCTTCCCATATGTAGGAAGTGCAATACGAAAAATGAAACCATAAACCACATAGCAAGTGAATGCCCGGCACTTGCACAGAACCAGTACAAAAAGAGGCATGATTCAGTGGCAAAAGCCCTCCACTGGAGCCTGTGCAAGAAACATCAGCTACCTTGCAGTAATAAGTGGTACGAGCACCAACCTGAGGGAGTGATAGAAAACGATCAGGCAAAGATCCTCTGGGACTATGGTATCAGAACGGATAGGGTGATACGTGCAAATAGACCAGACGTGACGTTGATTGACAAAATCAAGAAGAAAGTATCACTCATTGATGTCGCAATACCATGGGACACCAGAGTTGAAGAAGAAAGAGAGGGAAAAAATGGATAAGTATCAAGATCTGAAATAGAAATAGAAGGATATGGGATATTGCCAGTGGAAATCGTACCCATAATCATAGGAGCACTAGGCACGATCCCAAGATCCCTGAAAAGGAATCTAGAAAAACTAGAGGCTGAAGTAGCTCCAGGTCTCATGCAGAAGTGTGTGATCCTAGAAACGGCACACATAGTAAGAAAAGTGATGGACTCCTAAGGAGGCAGGATGCAACCCCGGAACCCCACACTATAAATACCACCCAGTCGAATTAGAGGACTGTGATAGAGCAAAAAAAAAAAAAAAAAAAAAAAAATAATAATAATAATAATAATAATAATAATAATAATAATAATAATAATAATAATAATAATAATAATAATAATAATAATAATAAAATATTAGTAGATTTACTATTAGTATTTTTGGCATTTTCATTATTACAATTACTATTTCTTACAATTATTATTATTATTATTATTATTATTATTATTATTATATATTACCAAGAATAGCAACACTATAACCACGCCAAAAAAATGAACATTACAACAACATCAGAAAAACAACTGTAACAGTAACAAAAACAACATCCAATAATTATAGGGAGATAACAAACCAGTACTTACAAGCGAGCCAACTCCTAAGTTGAGAGATTAGTATTAAAGTTTAAATCAATAAGTAATTTCACGAGGTTAACTTCATTCCACAGAGTTAATTACCATTTAGTTATGGGCTATAACTTGTGAGTTACCCTAGGGTATATTATATGTATATGTGTATACACACACACACACATATATACATACGAATCTTCAGAGGGTGTCCATGATACGAGTTGTAAAAAGATCAAGTTTATTATAACGAAACGTTTCGCACATGAAACATCTGTGTATCATCAGTCTGCAAAGAGCAATAAGACAAATAAATAACATATAAAACCATAAAACACAAACAGAACTCACAGGAATTAAAATAGTCTTAAAATTAACCAAAAAAAAGGACAAAGTAAAAACAGTAAAATGAGAGAGAACACCTAAAACACTGACCGTCCATGAGATGTTCCAAAAAGGTTATTTTATGCTACTGTTCCTCATATTACTGATCTGAAATTCATATCCAATTAAAACAAATCATTGAACAAGAAATTCCGTGTCTCAAGGTCAAATTAATATCAAATATCAAACAATCCTTGTACCATAGGTTCCTTTTTTCATTTCAAAGATTGCCCTCAGCCCTTCATGAGATCCAACGTCTTATACAAATTCACATGCCCTGGATGTCCAAGTTCTTACGTTGGATCAACTCGAAGGTTGCTGAGGGTTCGATATTGCAGTCATTTAGGTTTTAGTTTCCGAACAGGGCAAAGAATAAAACAGCCTGAATTTTCTAATATCAGGAACCATGCTTTTAATTGTAAAATTGAGCTCCAGATAGAACAGTTCACAATAATAGTTCATGTCCAACATCCTCATCACTTAACTACCCTCGAGTCATTATACATTAAGAAACTTGTTCCTTCGTTAAATGGCAATACTTCTTCAGCCACTCTATACCTGGCATAGTTAACGTCGTCACCTGCATTTGACGACAGGTAATTCCATCTTCTCTCTTCATGGACGGTTAGTATTTTGGGTGTTCTCTCTCTTTTTACTCTTTTTACTTTGTACTTTTTTTGGGTTAATTTTAGGACTAATTTAATTCCTGTGAGTTCTGTTTGTGTTTTATGGTTTTATATGCTTTTTATTTGTCTTATTGCTCTTTGCACACTGATGATGCACAGATGTTTCATGTGCGAAACGTTTCGTTATAATAAACTTCATCCTTTTACAACTCGTATCATGGACACCCTCTGAAGATTCGTATATAATTTCTCCACTGAACGACTATATATATTTATATATATATATATATATATATATATATATATATATATATATTTATATATATATATGAGAGAGAGAGAGAGAGAGAGAGAGAGAGAGAGAGAGAGAGAGAAATATATTTATAAATAACATGGTTAAATTTTTTTTACTTTTTTCACATTTCTTCATTTATATCTTTGTTTTGATTATCTACTTAAAACAATTTTCATACCTGTTCTTATTTCTGACCTCTAATTTATTTTTATCAATTTTCAAATGATGTATCTCCCTACCATATCTCTCACATGCTTTGAAACGCGAGCCGTACCCTCGGTAATTCGTGCTCAAGAAGTGACTTCGTCCTCTCTCTCTCTCTCTCTCTCTCTCTCTCTCTCTCTCTCTCTCTCTCTCTCTCTCTCTCTCTCACAACCCTATTATCGTGGGTCGTGACAAATGTCAGATAGAAAACCTTATTTGTCGCGTCGAAAGTATTGGTATTTTTCACTTCCCGGTCCCCTGTCTCTCATCCCCTTTTGGTGTGTGATGGAAGTGCGTGGATTCTGTCTGTCTCTCTGTCTGTCAGTCTGTCTATTCATCTGTCAGTCTGTTTATTTATCAATATATTGATCTGTCTATCTATCTATCAATATGAAAATCTACCTATAAGACAGATGTCTTCTAGAAAAATGTTAAGAGTCGGATGACAAATAAGTTATAAATGACACCATCATGGAAACCACGGAAGTCCCGGACATCGAAGAATGTCTGGAACGAGGCTGAGACCTAAGGAGGCCGACGGAAAGGGCGACCAGATAGGTCACCTGTCCTACGATGTATGGACTCAAAAGAGACAATAATGGAATAAAGATGTGCCTCGGGTCTGAAGAGCCTAGAAAAAAGCTAATTAACTGTCAGGAATTGGAACACTGGAATAGGTGTCTGGTGACACGAAAACTGGAAAGATTTCCAGACTGGGGGATCCTGGAATTTTGAAAATAGAGACAAGAAAGAATTCATATATATACATATACACGTATAAGTATATAAACACATATATATGTATATATAAATATACATTATACATACACGTGTGTATACATGCATATCCATGCTTGTTTTTTAACTGGAAATTGTTTAAATTGTACCAAACAATTTATCTTCTTTTTTTTTGTTATTTGTTATTTTCCTACATAACTTTTTTCAATGTATATGAATATATTATATATATATATATATATATATATATATATATATATATATATATATATATACACACACACATATATATATATATATATATAATATATCATTATATTTTATATATATATATACATATACAGACATTTATAGTCTAATATATATGTATATATAATCTTTTATTAAAGCTACGACGCAAAATAAGGAATTAAAAAAAAATGTACAATTGCTAAACAATTTAAACAATTTCCAGTTGCAAAACAAAACAATTGAAACTTTAATTTAAAAAAAAAAAAAAAACCTATATCAATCTCTCTCTCTCTCTCTAAGATGTGGAGACAGGTGTCTTTCCCAAATGACGGAACCAAACCTTCCGCTGACAAATTTGACCTTTCTACTTAAGTCCACGATTCTGTCTAAGGCAGAGAGAGAGAGAGAGAGAGAGAGAGAGAGAGAGAGAGAGAGAGCAAAACCCCTAACAGGAGAATGAATTAATCCTTGCAATTATAAAAGAGCAGACAGACGCTGGACTGCTTAATCGAATCAAAAGCCACAGACCCCCAACAGTCCCAAAGGTCGATTCATAAACGGAATTCACAGCTCTGATTATTATCATCATTTACCAATAAGTTTTCACTCTTTTTCGAACTTTTTCCACGTCGAATAAGACTCCTTTTACTTGGTACGCAGTTTCATGTAAAGCCTCTTATAGCAATTCCAATTTACCTGCCACACGCTTTTGACGTGCAAGGCTTGGTACAATGTGTATCTGCACACACACACACACACACACACACACACACACACACACACATATATATATATATATATATATATATATATATATATATATATATATATTATTGCATTGGCCTCATCCACATAAAATTCTCTCACATTCAAGACAAACATTTTTAGTTTTATAAAATACCCTTTAAACCTGCCGTACAGAATACCATTTAAACCAGTTTTACATAAGTACCATTTACACATACCTTATGAAATGCCATTTAAACCAGCCTTACATAGGTACCATTTAAATGGTATATACATAAGTATATACCATAGGTACCATTTAAATGGTATATACATAAGTATATACCATTTAAACCAGCCTTACATAACTGCCATTTAAACATACTTTATAAAATACCATTTATACCAGCCTTACATAAGTATATACCATTTAAACATACCTTATAAAATACTATTGAAACCTGTCTTATATAAAAGCCTTTAAATCTCCCTCCCCTATAAAATATCCTTTAATCCAGCCTTACAAAGTACCATTTAAACCCACTTTATAAGAACCAATATAAAATGCCTTGTATAAAACTATTTATGCCTCCCTCCCTTATAAAATATCCTTTATACCAGCCTTACATAGTACCATTTAAACCCACTTTATAAGAACCAATATAAAATGCCTTGTATAAAACTATTTAAGCCTCCCTCCTCTGTATAATACCCTTTAAACCAGCCTTACAAAGTATCATTTAAACCCACCTTATAAGAATCAATATAAGCCTTTTATAAAAACCATTTAAACCTCACCGCACATAGAAACATTTTCCAAATAAAAATGGACACTCTCCCACAAAGCTCCTTCAGAGATCCCTCCCCTACATCATCTGATCTCTCTATTCAAGACACGGACACAAAACTGCACTGGCTACCGACGCTGTTGACAAGCCTCGCCTCAAGGCGTAACAACAACAACAACAACAAGACCCAGCCAGCCCCCCCCCCCTACCCCACCCGTTCCCCCAATTCGATATTTTGTTTCGTCTTCCACTGAAGATTATTCTTGCACGCGAGACGGTGCCGTTGTCTGGCACTGGAGAGCCACAGTCCCTGCTTCTATCTATCTACCTGTGCCTATTTCATTTTCGCTTGCTCGGGGAGCAAGCCTACAAACTACTTGTTGTTGTTGTTGTTGTTGTTAGGGGGTAGGAAAGGTCCATGGAAGATCCTGAAAAGGCCTGAAAAAGGTCTTTCACGTTGAGGTAAAGATACAGCAATTTTAGGATATTTATGATTTATTGATTAGTCTGAAAACATAAAAAATAAATAATGCGCATTTTGAACAGAACAAATCAATTGTTTCTAATAAAATAACAGCGTGTTTCAATTTTCATTGGTGAAACAGCGCTCTTATTTGACCGAGTAAGTTGGATGTCGGATCACGCCTTGTTTGTATACCTTTTGTAGCCACCCACCTCTCTCTCTCTCTCTCTCTCTCTCTCTCTCTCTCTCTCTCTCTCTCTCTCAATCTACCTACACTTTTTTTTATCTATTGAAATAACCAAGACGGGCATAAACGGCCAATTCAAAATCAATCATTTCGTACACAAAAAAGTCCCTCAATCTGATTAGTACAGAAACGTATAATTCAGGTCTACTGAGCTGTTTAGGTCCGGACAGTATTCAGTCTTTTGTCAAAGCGATTCGTTTTTTAAAGCTGACCAGTTATAAGGATGTTTACGTGGGATGACAAATTGGAAATCAGCTGATTATCATACTAAAATAATTCTGCTTTTAAACGGACCTGCAATCATGTGTGTCTCCAAAAGGAAAGTGGAGAGAGAGAGAGAGAGAGAGAGAGAGAGAGAGAGAGAGAGAGAGAGAGAGAGAGAGAGAGGACACATAAGCTTCTTTGGAGCCAATTTACGACAATTTCACAGACACTGGTTTTCAGAGATCTACTTCCCCAAGCCACTTACTGAAGACTTTCTTCTGCTCCTGTGACCTACAAGGATGCTAAGGGGGGAAGGGGGGTGCCAATAGGACTTTGATAGGGCATCTGATCACTATTATTAAACCCTACCCCCCCTCCCTCCCCTTCCCATAAACCTCACCCCTTTGGGAGCACTGAGTCATCGGCAGAATTATAATCACAGGTCAGACTTATTTTGCTGAATACAATTTTTCAAAATCAAAATCATTATTCCATTTTATAAGTTGCAGCTGTAAACTTCATCACGCCCGATCAGAGTCATTTTTCCTTTCTTAAATAAGGTCCCCTGGGCATGTGACCCCATCCTCGTGACATGACCTTTGACCTGACAAAAGTATAAAGTAAGTGAGAAACTCTATCTGGCAAGATTTCAAACCAGTGCTATAAACAGAGAGAGAGAGAGAGAGAGAGAGAGAGAGAGAGAGAGAGAGAGAGAGAGAGAGAGAGAGCCTTTTCGTAAGCAAGAGTAAACAATGACCTATGCATTAAGCAAATTAACCATTATTATCAGAAAAATAACTGTAAGGACATTATAAGAAGAGAAAGAGAGAATTTTAAATGACATTAGACTATGCATTGAAAAAACTAACCAGAATTGTGTGATTAAAAAAAAAATCAACATTATGACTGAAAAAAAAAGAACCAAGTACTAAAAATATTGACTCAGATTTTTCTTTGTAATTAGTTGACGTTTGATACCTTTTACGTTATTAATCACATATGCAATTTTCTTTCGCTCATTTATAATAATAATAATAATAATAATAATAATAATAATAAGGCTTTCACCACAAACATTTAAACTCGATGATCATTGGTAATACAACGAAAACCTCTGTACAATCATAATACACAAACAAACAAAGGAGCAAATAAAGAAAAAACACTAACAAACAAAGACAGAAACAAACAAACAAAATAACAGAAGCAAAAAAAAAAAAAAAAAGGGAGGACACAATCAAATACACAAACAAAGGACCGAGCAAACAAACGTAAGCACAAACAAAAACAAAGAAACTTCTACAAATCTCAAACAACATTCGACATTTCTCATCGCATCTGACCTGACCTGACCTCCGATGAGGCTCCTCCCATTTCAACAAACACGTTAGCGAACAAACAAACAAAATAACAAAATAAACCCAGATTCCCCGAATGGCAACAGTTTATGAAGGGAGATTAATCCGGGAATTTTCCCATTCCCATTCCAACCTCCGGAATCCCCTCGCTAACCAATACAGGCAAAATAAACAATTCCTATTTGCCTTTTGCTTTTAGCTACAACTCCTTCTAGCCTGGGCAGAGGGCGAGGCACTGTGGTTAAATATGGGGAGGCTGGTTGGCTGGTTTCATCAGAAAGTTTAGGCTAGAGAGAGAGAGAGAGAGAGAGAGAGAGAGAGAGAGAGAGAGAGAGAGAGAGAGAGAGAGTATGGACTCGTATAGAATGTTCATCAAAAGGATATGTTATAAAATAAGGAACACTTTTTTTATAGTTCCTTCCTTATAGGACTTATAGGATACCGTCAAAGCTATTCAGTCCTACAATATATATATATATATATATATATATAATATATATATATATATATATATATATATATATATATATAATATATATATATAATATATATATATATATATATATATATATATATATATATATATATATATATATACATACAGACATATACATACATACATACATAGATGCTCTTTATAGGGCCACCCTCCATTTTAAAAGGACATATCAACAAACGCATATACAAACACGTTTCACAAACCCACCAAGAAACTAAAAAAAAGAATATTAAAACATAATGAAACTGAACCCAACACTACTCCTCATGAACTTTGAAAATATCTTCTGGAAAATATGTTGACCCTTTGACG
This sequence comes from Macrobrachium nipponense, assembly GCF_015104395.2. Classification (NCBI taxonomy): domain Eukaryota; kingdom Metazoa; phylum Arthropoda; class Malacostraca; order Decapoda; family Palaemonidae; genus Macrobrachium; species Macrobrachium nipponense. Next base: position 32,891,488 of record NC_061097.1, read on the forward strand.
GCAAGATCCAAATTGGATTTCGGTCTAAGTCTTCGGGAGGAGAAGAAGGAAGAAGACCCTTCTCCTTACTTCTTTCATCTCCTAGACTTCCTGTTTTCGTCCCTGCAGGAGCTTAGGTCGGCCACAGGACGAGCACGGGCTCTTGCTCGCAAATGATACACTCCTCCAGTTGTCAAGCAAAGCTACGCTTTGGTGCGTTTAGTGATTTTAATCATTTCTCTGCTTTTAGAAGTTTTCATTTTTGTTATCTATTTTTTTTGCGTTGAGTTTTACATTGTGAATCCATTATTGTGGTGAAATGACTGATATTGTATATCGTTGGATTTCCTTAATTAATGTGCATTCATATTGTGTGTGTGTGTGTGTGTACTATGTATAAATACATATATATAATATACATACATACATATATATATATATATATATATATATATATATATATATATATATATATATGTATATATACATATATAGGAGAGAGAGAGAGAGAGAGAGAGAGAGAGAGAGAGAGAGAGAGAGAGAGAGTAGAGAGAGAGAGAGAGTATTATCGAAAAACCCAATAAAATAAAACTCCACCTAAAAAAAAAAAAAAAAAAAAAGCCAAAGGACACGACCACAAAATTAGATTATGGAAGCTCAGGCCATATCAGTCCATTTCCCATTTACATGATAACTACTTAATTAATATCTGCTCCACAAAAAATAAGAGAAAAAAAATCTACTACATTAGCCGAGCCGAAGTCTCGTCTCTCTCTCTCTTTGATAATAATAAATCATTAATAATTTTATATTCGGTTCATCATAGGCTGCAGACTCAGGGTGATTTGCGAATCCAGCAGTGAGAGATTTTACTCGCGATGGAGATTTAGTCATGATATTGGACTTAAAACAATTATTTGATCATTAAAAATTGGACTTGGAACAAATATACAACAAGTAAAGATTGCACCGAAGAAACGAGTTTTCTATCCGTTGGTGTCCTCAGCCATGGCTCGGTACCCGATAGCGCTGCCAGAAGTACGATTATGGGTAACTTTAACTTTAAATCAAATAAAATCTACTAAGGCTAGAGGGCTGCAATTAGGGATGTTTGATGTTTGGAGGGTGGATGATCAACATACCAATTTGCAGCCCTCTAGCCTCAGTAATATTCAAGATCTGAATAGTTTTTTTTATAGAAAAACTAAAAAAGATACTTCTCGTTACCCCCCCCAAAAAAATAATAATAATAAAAAAACAAAACAAAAAAACAAGGAAAACACGAATAAAACAATTATTTCACTAAAAAATATATAAACAAATGAACACATCATCCACAGCACACAAGCTTTACCCAACCACAAACGAAGACGGGAGAATGACCTTCCTACCTCTCTGGCTAATAATGAGGAGGGAGATTCCAGTGAGGTTAATTATTAATACAGGTGTGCTTCAGATAACTAGAAGCCCTATTTACTAAATACAGAGCCCTATTCATCAAGGGAAGAATATACAAAGAAAAGCCTCATTAGGGAAGACGGGTTTGGGGACGCAACTATCTATATGTGGGACACGCCCCCTGAGGGAGATAGTGCCGTCTGTGTGCTTCACGTGGTGGACTGCAGGCTTAATTTAATGATGCTTTGCGGCGTCTCTAAGGGTCCTAACTGCACTCCATAGTTTTTATGAGTATAATTTTAATTACAACGCCGGTTACTTTCTGTAAATTTGCTGTTCAACCTCTTTAATTATATTTCTTGGTGAAATTTAGGACTTTGTGTTACATCTCCTTTATCTTGGTCTATGGAGGCTTGTACCCACACACACACACACACACATACACACACACACACACAAACTCTCTCTCTCTCTCTCTCTCTCTCTCTCTCTCTCTCTCTCTCTCTCCCCAAGAAAATCAAAATAGAAAAATTATATTCATGTTTTATAAACATAAACCCCAACTGTGGGCGCAACCATTAAGTAAATTATAAAGACTCCATTTGTAGAAGACTCTCTCTCTCTCTCTCTCTCTCTCTCTCTTCTCTCTCTCTCTCTCTCTCTCTCTCTCTCTCTCTCTTTAATATAAAAAATAAAAATGATAACCTCTTCCTTCAATAAGAAGGACCCAACTATGGACATAAATATTAAGGAAATCATACAGGCTCCATATGCAGATGAGAGGTGGAATTGGTTGAGACATATCATTTAGGTATCAGAGTAAATTGAGAAGATCAGGGGAGACATGAATAATAATAATAATAAGAAGAAGAAGAAGGATAAGGGATATGCCACTGGAAACTGCACCCATAATCATAGGAACACTAGGCACGATTCCAAGATCCCTGAAAAGGAATCTGGAAAAACTAGAGGCTGAAGTAGCTCCAGGAATCATGAATCATGAAGAAGAGTGTGTTCCTGGAAACAACGCACATAGTAAGAAAAGTGATGGACTCCTAAAGAGGCAGGATGCATCCTGGAACACCCTCCTCTTCACTTTAAATACCACCCAGTCGAACTGGAGGACTGAGATAAAAACATAATAATAATCATTATAATTATTATTATTATTATTATTATTATTATTATTATTATTATTATTATTATTATTATTATTATTATCAATGATGACGATAACTCCAAATGACAATGGAAAATGAAGAGGTATACAATCACAAGGACAGAAAGAGAGAGAGAGAGAGAGAGAGAGAGAGAGAGATATGGATTCCTCATCACTGAAATCTTTCAATAATAATTTGGAACCAGACTTCTTCTTATGGATCTAAATCCTCATCATCAAGAAGCCGATACGCTCTCTCTCTCTCTCTCTCTCTCTCTCTCTCTCTCTCTCTCGTCTCTCTCTCTCTCTCTCTCTCTCTCTGGGGCGCGTGTACCCAATTACCGCAAACTTTTTAACGTGCTACTTGTCTACGCAGAGAGAGAGAGAGAGATCTTTTTGTGTACGTTTCTTGTAGAGGTGAAAGTTCTCTCTTTGAATGTTGAGAGAGAGAGAGTGAGAGAGCTCCTCATCGTTGTATGGTATTAGCTGCATCAGTAAACACTCTCTCTCTCTCTCTCTCTCTCTCTCTCTCTCTCTCTCTCTCTCTCTCTCTCAGCGCCATTGTCGAGGGGACTTTCGACCCCCTCGACCTCAAGTAGTCCACTTACCTAATGAAGGAGCGTCGAAGGATGATGAATTCTTCCGACCGACAACCATCCTTATACAAGAGAGAGAGAGAGAGAGAGGGGAGAGAGAGAGAGAGAGAGAGAGAGAGAGAGAGAGAGAGACACGTGGAGGGATTCTTTCATCGTTTTGGGGAAAAGTTCACTTTGGGCACGGATACGCCGGCCGTTATAGTTATTATCGTGTAAATGATGAGTTCATATATACGTACATATATACTACATACACACATTGTGTGTGTGTGTGTGTGTGTGTGTATATATATATATAAAATCTATACATACACCTATTTTTCCCCAAGATGTATAATTTGACCTCCATCAAAGAATAAAAATGGGTAAAAAGGCAGGTGACCTTTCTCAAATTAAATAAAAATGAAATAAAAACACAAGATGAATAAAAACTATATTAAAAAAAAAAAAAACTCGCCAATCCGAACTGACTTCTGCTCGTCCCAGGTGACAGGACCTTTGTGATTTAATTAGAGGAGAATAGGAGAAAAAAAAAACACTCTAATTAAACCGTCCTTTTCTGGAGTCTTCATCGATTGCTTCATGATGATGGTGATGATGATGATGTGATGATGTTTTATTCCTCCCTTGGCCCACCCTACACCCCTTTTTTGGTGAGAGGGGGTGGGGATAGTAGAGGGGGAGGGGTGGATGGTTCTGGTAATATCAACCTTTGGATATCACCTTCGCTTCTTCCACCTAGTGGAGTTCGAAATCCTCTCTCTCTTCTATTTAAAAATATGGAGATCAATCTCTCTCTCTCTCTCTCTCTCTCTCTCTCTCTCTCTCTCTCTCTCTCTCTCTCTCTCTCCAGCCTAGCTTTGATCAACGGGAGGTTTTGAAACCGCCCTCATTTGACCGATCCCATTTCCTAACCATCAAAGGGTTTCGTAAACAATGCTTTGCAATTTCCGCTTTTTTCCATAACAACCCAGGGGTTCGAAACCACAAAGCCAACTCTAATTCTTACCTTGCACTTTCCTGGCCGATTTATAGGGTTTTCGAAACCAAAACTCCTAAAACCCACTTTCAAAGACAACCCAAGGTTTTAAAAACACCTCTCTCTTTGCTTTGTATTTCCCTAATCATCTTAGAGTTTCAAAACCTACAATTTTTTAGCTCCCTGTGCCTGACAAATTAAGGTTTCGAAACCCCAGTCCCACAACCCCACAACCCAAAATGAGGCCATTTCTTCCCACAGCCCAAAAGGAGGGCAGTTCTTCCCACAGCTCAGAGAGGCCATTACTCCCACAACCCAAAAGGAGGCCAGTTCTTCCCGCAAAACTAAAAGAGGCCATTATTCCCACAACCCAAAATGAGGACATTACTCCCACAACCCGAAAAGAGGCTATTTCTTCCCACAACCCAACAAGAGGCCATTATTCCCACAATCCAAGAAGAGGCCATTATTCCCACAACCCAAAAGGAGGGCAGTTCTTCCCACAGCCCAAAAAGAGGTCATTATTCCCTTAACCCAAAATGAGGACATTATTCCCACAGCCCAAAAAGCTTTTCCTTCCCACAACCCAAAAACAGACCATTTCTCCCCAAAAGGAACCACGATGACACAGCACCAACCCAACCCTAATCCTCAACATGGGCCAAGTAGGGGGAGGTGGTCCACGAAAACATCGTCCCCTCCTCCCTTTTCCCTCCTCCTTCCTCCGCCACCCCCACCCCCCACAACCCCTGAAAATGGAGGCACTCCACTTCAATCATCCCTTAAAGGTCAGGAGTTTAAACTTTAGCGTTGCCAAGAGCAATGCGCCTAAGTTGATGATGAAGATTTGAGGGAATATTTGAGAGAGAGAGAGAGAGAGAGAGGAGAGAGAGAGAGAGAGAGAGAGAGAGAGAGAGTGTTAATCATATATAAATATTAAACTTTCTCAAATGCAACTCGTCTCATTCATAAACATTTCTAAAGAAAAATGTTAAAAAAAACTTCCATTTTGCAAGGATTATGTTTCCTAATAAAAAGTTATTAATATAAAAAAATATATAATAAATAAACTTTTATCAATTAACAAAAACTAAAGAGAGGAAAAACAAATCTTTCCGTAGTTAACAGTTTGATAATGACACATTAATGCAAAACTATAAAAAATTATATTACAATGAAAGGACTTTTAAATATGCCCCCTACCTATTGAAAGGACATTTAAATATGTTCCCTACCTATTGAAAGGACATTTATATATGTTCCCTACCTATTGAAAGGACATTTAAATATGTTCACGACCTATTGAAAGGACATTTAAATATGTTCCCGACCTATTGAAAGGACATTTAAATATGTTCACGACCTATTGAAAGGACATTTAAATATGTTCCCGACCTATTGAAAGGACATTTAAATATGTTCCCGACCTATTGAAAGGACATTTATATATGTTCCCGACCTATTGAAAGGACATTTAAATATGTTCCCTACCTATTGAAAGGACATTTAAATATGTTCCTGACCTGTTGAAAGGACATTTAAATATGTTCCCTACCTATTGAAAGGACATTTAAATATGTTCCTGACCTGTTGAAAGGTCATTTATATATGTTCCCTACCTATTGAAAGGACATTTAAATATGTTCCCGACCTGTTGAAAGGTCATTTATATATGTTCCCTACCTATTGAAAGGACATTTAAATATGTTCCCTACTTATTGAAAGGACATTTATATATGTTCCCTACCTATTGAAAGGACATTTAAATATGTTCCCGACCTATTGAAAGGACATTTATATATGTTCCCTACCTATTGAAAGGACATTTAAATATGTTCCCTACCTATTGAAAGGTCATTTAAAAATGTTCCCTACCTATTGAAAGGACATTTATATATGTTCCCTACCTATTGAAAGGACATTTAAATATGTTCCCTACCTATTGAAAGGACATTTAAATATCTTCCCTACCTATTGAAAGGACATTTAAATATCTTCCCTACCTATTGAAAGGACATTTAAATATCTTCCCAACCTATTGAAAGGAGGCATTTTAAAATGTTCCCTACCTATTGAAAGGACATTTATATATGTTCCCTACCTATTGAAAGGACATTTAAATATGTTCCCGACCTATTGAAAGGACATTTAAATATGTTCCCTACCTATTGAAAGGTCATTTAAATATGTTCCCGACCTATTGAAAGGACATTTAAATATGTTCCCGACCTATTAAAAGGTCATTTAAATATGTTCCCTACCTATTGAAAGGACATTTAAATATGTTCCCTACCTATTGAAAGGACATTTAAATATCTTCCCAACCTATTGAAAGGACATTTAAATATCTTCCCAACCTATTGAAAGGACATTTAAATATGTTCCCTACCTATTGAAAGGACATTTATATATGTTCCCTACCTATTGAAAGGACATTTAAATATGTTCCCTACCTATTAAAAGGTCATTTAAATATGTTCCCTACCTATTGAAAGGACATTTAAATATGTTCCCGACCTATTAAAAGGTCATTTAAATGTTCCCTACCTATTGAAAGGACATTTAAATATGTTCCCGACCTATTGAAAGGACATTTAAATATGGTCCTAACCTATTGAAAGGACTTTTATATATGGTCACAACCTACTGAAAGGATATTAAAATATGTTCCTTGCCTATTGAAAGGACATTTAAATATCTTCCCAACCTACTGGAAGGACATTTAAATATATCCCCAAACTATTGAAACGACATATTCAAATATCTCCCCGACCTACTGAAAGGACATTTAAATATGTTCCCAACCCACAAAAAGGACATTATATTATGTCACCAACCTACTGGAAAAGCACATCACAGGACAATATATTCAAACAGGTGTCACCAAAAGGTCCCAAATCACGTCGATATCAAATCACCTCTTGCTTGCTTGCTTGCTTGCAACAACTCCTTCCCCCAGCCCCGCCCCAACCACCCCCACCCCATAAACTGCAATCGCATTTGCCACTTCTGATTGATGCAGGGAACAAAAGCGGTATTGGAATGGGGGTGGGAGGAGATGGGAATGGCAGGGGGATGGGAATTGTAATCGCATTTCCATATTACCGAGAGGAACAAGGTCGAGTTCGGAAAATGAGATCTCTCTCTCTCTTTCTATCTCTCTATCTCGCTCTCTCTCTCTCTCACACACGCACACCAAATCACACAGGAATTAACCCGAGCCGTAACTATTACTAAACAGCGCCATGGTGACAGTTACGAAATCCACGATATTGCAAGACCCCGCTGAATATAAATGAACGTGAAATGAACGAGGAATTCTCTCTCTCTCTCTCTCGTCTCTCTCTCAATCTCTCTCTCTCTCTCTCTCTCTCTCTCTCTCTCATACTTAATTCGATCTGAACTTTTGGATAATTTCCAAAATTTGGAGCTTTTAAAGTATTATTATTATAATTTTATCAATAAATAGAAATTTTTCTAAATAAAAATTATCATTATAATGAATATACAATTATTATTTCAGCTTTATTCATTATTAAAGTTGTTTATTATTATTATTATTATTATTATTATTATTATTATTATTATTATTATTATTATTAATATATATCCTTTTACAAATGCCAAACCATACCTAACTACCGACCCACGCAAATCCTATCACTACAAAATCCTGTAACCCTCTAACCTCCAATTCTCTTCTAAGGAGATGACAGCCCATAGTCTTCTTTCAATATAGTTATCGAGCCAAAGGGTGATGCCCGCTGCCCTGGCGTATAATATTATCCATACGAATAACACCCAGTTCTTGAATATGCATGCGTACAAGGGCTCGCTCGCTTCCTTTTGCATGCAAATCTCATTGTCTTCGGGTTGGGATGGTTGGGATGTGTGTGTGTGTGTGTGTTTGTGTGTGTTTATACATGCATGGCTAATTAACGTTAGCAGAGATGAAGCCAAGGTTATGGTTAATTAGGTATTAAGAACATTGATACAATATATTTGTATCTAGTACATATATATATATATAAATATGTATATGAGGAAAATGTATATACGTATAAATATGTATATATGAATAAATATGTGTATATATATATATATATATATATATATATATATATATATATATATTTATATTACTTCTAGGGCACAATTTTTCACGGATACAACATTCATTGAATAGAATGGCTTTCTCACTGTTAACCAGCTTTTTTGAAATTGCTTCATATTTTCTAATTATTTTCTTTACTTCATTGTTCAGGTTACTAATGGACACATAATGGGGTTCTTCCATTTACTCCAGTATTTTTACACGCGACAGCTGTTTCGTCAACCTATACGTATTGACGTTTTCAAGCGTACTGATACAAATAGTTGTTTGTTGTTTGATTTAGCTGACCTTGTGTCAGCACGGGCTCTTGCTCACAGAGCAGCCCGTAAATATACAAATATGAGCCTACATGCGTTTTGTGACGTCATGAGGACGGAAAGGTAGTACAATTGCCAGATACCTAGTTTTAAGTATTTACAAAAGAGTATAGTGAGACATAAAATAAGACAAATAAATAAATATGTTAACAACAGAAATTAAAATAAAAAGTTGAAAGTAAGTTATTATATACACATTATACATAAATATATTAATTAATTACATATATGTTTAATTCACTGAAAGTCAGTGTGCGCTCCTGTCCGCGTGTGGGGGCTTTGTTCCACGCGGTTGAAGGACTGCCTCCTACACGAGGGCAAGGATCGGTCTGCCTCACGTTGGATGTTAAGGCTGGGACGTTGCATTGCGATGCTGACTGCTTCTGATATCAATAAACGATTGTAGTGCCTTCCTGTGTAATATTTTGGTGTTTGTGAGAAGTTCTTGTAATGATGGTTTTTTATTGTGGGTATCCACAAAGTGCTGATGAATGGCTCCTTGGTTTCTGTGGGCCTGCATGCGACGTTTGAGTGTGGTGGTTGTGTATCCGATATAGCATTTTTGGGGGACTGACATTGCTCGTCGCACAGACAAACTTGTATACTATATCAGATTTAACCTCTTTCTCCGTCGATGGGGCCGTACTATTTTTTTCATTACCAAAGAGGCCGTAAGGTTTGTTTGGCAGTAAATCCTTGCTGTTATTTTGTTATATGGCGCTAGGGGGGTGGTTCCTCTTCGCAGTATACCAAGGATGGCTTTCCCTTTCATCTTCGTGGTGTTGTTGTATGGTATCTGATGGTATATCACTATTTCTTTGTCTTTGTCTTGTGTGTTGTTCCTCGGGGTCGGATTATGGAAAGCCTCTAATCTCTTTTTGACAACTTGCTGGATCATGTCATCTGATATCCGTTATTTTGTGAGCAGCTGTTGAACTCTGTTGATCTCTTCGTTAGTCGCTTTCCACGTGGAACAGTGTGTTATGGCGCGTTTTTATGTATGCATTTACCACAGATCGTTTTATATGCATCAGGGCATTCTCCTCTAGCATTTAAGCATCTTCCAGCGTCTGTCTTTTTAGTGTATACGGTGGTATTGTATTTGTTGTTCTTTTGGGTCACAAGTACGTCCAAGAAAGGGAGCATCTTCTCATCACTTCTTTCTACCGTAAAATTTAATGTAGAATTTGCTTGGAGTTTATTTACTAATTCTTCTATGTCATTGTCGCCCTTTGTTGTGATAAAGATATCATCAATATATCTCCCATAGATTCTGGGTTTTGGGTGTTCTTCAAACGTGACCTCTTCTGTGTGTGGCCATGTATGCGTTTGCGAAAAGAACCCCGAGGGGGGAACCCATTGCCACGCCGTCCTTTTGTCGATATATTTCGCCCTATGTGAGAGGAATGGGGTGGGGGCTTCCTTTGTACATGCTTCCAGCCATCTCTTTTAAGATTTTTTCGGGGGATCGGTAATGGGGGTGGTTTCTCAGAGCGGTATAATCTTTGTCCATGATGATTTGTATTGTGGTTTCATCCACTGGTACGTTAGTAAAATAAACTTTCAACGTCCTAGGGATGCTATGTCTTCGTCGGGTGCGGTGTCTTGCAGTAGGTCGATGAATTCCGTCCGATGATTTTAGCGAGAACGTTGAGGGAATGTACGGCGTTATAATTTCATTCAATTTCTTAGCCACTTTTATACATGGGAGATGTCCATTTGGGAATATAATGGCCCGTAGCGGGTTTGCCCTGTTTTTGTGAATCTTGACTGTGCCGTAGCAGTATCCGGTGCAAAGTCTCCGATGATTTTTGGAAAGCTTACTGTTCTCTGCCTCTTTGTTCGCTTTTTCTGTTAGTCTCATCATTTTCTTTTTGAGGTCATTTTGTTGAGTCTTTTTTAAAGAGCAGAGAACAGTAAGCTTTCCAAAAACACATACATGGCACACACAGAAGAGGTCACGTTTGAAGAACAACCCAAACCCAGAATCTATGGGAGATATATTGATGATATCTTTATCACAACAAAAGGGCGCAATGACTAGAAGAATTAGTAAATAAATCTCAAGCAAATTCTACATTAAAATTTTACGGTAGAAAGAAGTGATGAGAAGATCTCCCTTTCTTGGACGTACTTGTGACCCAAAAGAACAACAAATACAATACCACCGTATCACTAAAAAGACAGACGCTGGAAGATGCTTAAATGCTAGAGGAGAATGCCCTGATGCATATAAACGATCTGTGGTAAATGCTACATAAAACGCGCCATAACACAGCGTTCCACGTGGAAAGCGACTAACGAAGAGATCAACAGAGTTCAACAGCTGCTCACAATAACGGATATCCAGATGACATGATCCAGCAAGTTGTCAAAAAGAGATTAGAGGCTTTCCATAATCCGACCCCGAGGAACAACACAACAAGACAAAGACAAAGAAATAGTGATATACCATCAGATACCATACAACAACACCACGAAGATGAAAGGAAAGCCATCCTTGGTATACTGCGAAGAGGAACACCCCCTAGCGCCATATAACAAAATAACAGCAAGGATTTACTGCAAACCAAACCTTACGGCCTCTTTGGTAATGAAAAATAGTACGGCCCCATCGACGGAGAGAGGGTTAAATCTGATATAGTATACAAGTTTGTCTGTGCTGACGAGCAATGTCAGTCCCCCCAAAAATGCTATATCGGATACACAACCACCACACTCAAACGTCGCATGCAGGCCCACAGAAACCAAGGAGCCATTCATCAGCACTTTTGTGGATACCCACAATAAAAAACCATCATTACAAGAACTTCTCACAAACACCAAAATAAATACACAAGGAAGGCAACTACAATCGTTTATTGATATCAGAAGCAGTCAGCATCGCAATGCAACGTCCCAGCCTTAACATCCAACGTGAGGCAGACCGATCCTTGCCCTCGTGTAGGAGGCAGTCCCTTCAACCGCGTGGAACAAAAGCCCCCACACGCGGACAGGAGCGCACACTGACTTTCAGTGAATTAAACATATATGTAATTAATATATATTTATGTATAATGTGTATATAATAACTTACTTTCAACTTTTTTATTTAATTTCTGTTGTTAACATATTTATTTATTTGTCTTATTTTATGTCTCACTATACTCTTTTGTAAATACTTAAAACTAGGTATCTGGCAATTGTACTACCTTTCCGTCCTCATGACGTCACAAAACGCATGTAGGCTCATATTTGTATCAGTACGCTTGAAAACTGTCAATACGTATAGGTTGACGAAACAGCTGTCGCGTGTAAAAATACTGGAGTAAATGAAGAACCCCATTATGTGTCCATTAGTAACCTGAACAATGAAGTAAAGAAAATAATTAGAAAATATGAAGCAATTTTCAAAAAAGCTGGTTAACAGTGAGAAAGCCATTCTATTCAATGAATGTTATATATATATATATATATATATATATATATATATATATATATATATATATATATATATATATATATTCTTATGCGCCACCCCAGACCGAACCCTGGTCTTAACAAGAGGAATAATGATGGGGGTCGAAGGAACACGAGATGGCAGAAAAACAAACCCTGATGAAGAGGAAAAAATGAATGGCAATTAACTGTGACATGAAAAAAAAGTATGTAAGGGAAACACGAGAGTGAGAAAGAAAATACGGCGAACAGAAAATGAGGAGGGGAAATTGGGATAGAGAATAATAAAAGAAGTAATATAATGAGAATGTTTTGCACTGAGAAGCTTAAATAAACAGGTAAATTTGGAGTAATGACTAAACAGGAATTTGAGGAGGGCAACAAATTGAATGATAAGCAGGGTACGTATGTAATAGATACTGAGAGTTATCGACACTTTTAATACATACATACATATATATATATATATATATATGTGTGTGTATCATACATACATACATATATATATATATATATATATATATATATATATATATATACATATATATATATATATATATATATATATATACATTATACATATAGATATATATATATATATATATATATATATATATATATATATATATATATATATATATAAGCGAATACCACAGGAAAATGCTAGTCAGAAATCCAAGCGCTTTCGTCTTTACTAAGACATTGTCAAGGAACGAATGAAATACAATTGGAGAGAAAGGTCTCAGGTACCAACAAGATCAAGAATACCAGATGGTTAATTGTATTAAGGGTGAAAATTTAAAGAGACAATCCAGGATTATCGGATATCACACGGTCACAAACCTAAACAGATTTGACCCTAACCGAAATTACAAACTATCTTTACAGTCCAAAACATGTAAAAACTGAATATATTAATTTCGTTACTTATATTTATCTACAACTTTTTTCATGATGAAAGCATCAAGTTTAAATAAACCAAGACATAAATTTAGAACATTTCTATTATTTGACTTGATGGAACAAGATTCAATGATATTCCTTTTCACTGTGTCATTACATGGGATTAAGGCTCTTGCTTGACTCCAGTTAATAGGATGGTCTAAATCTCTCATATGTACGAATAATGCATTCGATATCTGCCCAGTTCTCACAGAATATTGATGCTGTTTGAGACGTTGTGAAAGAGATTTACCGGTCTGTCCATAATAGACTTTATCACACTTTTTGCAAGGAATTTCATATTGCAGCCTGGAAGATCTTTAGGAGAATTTTATTACTAAACTCTTGACATTAATATTACTGAAAACAACATTTATGTTAAAAAGCTTTAAAATTCTAGGAATATCTAAAAACCTTTCATCATAGGGTAATTTTAGAATGTTATGCTTACTAAATTTAAGTTTGTCATTGGTTGAATAAAATGTTTTTCTAGCTCTTTTCCATGCCACATCTACAAAAGTCCTTGGGTATTTAAGTTTCGATGCAATATCATAAATAGTTTTAATTTCAGCGTCAATAAACTGCGGGCTACAGACACGGAAAGCCCTTAGGAACATCCCAGAATAAACAGAGAAATTAACACATTGTTGGTGATTGGAGTAGTAATGAACAAAAGAGGCAATGTTAGTTGATTTTCGAAAGACTGAAAAGGTGAAATTTCTATCATTTCTTTGTGACAGTTACATCAAGAAAATTCAAATAACAATTTCTTTCTTCCTCTACAGTAAATTTTATAGAAGGGACTAAATTATTGAGATTATTAAGGAATTCCTGGAAATTTTCGTGAACTGGCCAAATACAGAAGATATCATCCACATACCTAAAAGAAATGATAGAAATTTCACCTAAACCAAATAACTTTTTGGGGCAAAATTCTTGATAAGAGTTTTGTCTCAAAAAATTGCATGTAAATTATTGCTAAGGGACAGGTATATAAGGGATTACCCATTAGCCATGTCCAAACTTCCTGTACAAAAAATTCCCCATTAAACAAAACAAAATTTACTTATCTTTTGATACATAACCTTAATGAAGACTAATGAGGTTTGCTACACTTAAGAGAATGTCATTACGTTCTAATTCATCCTCCAAGACGAAAATGCTTGGATTTCTGACTATAATTTTCCTGTGGGTGATTCGCTTTATTTATGGTGTCCACGGTGCATCTACTGGTGAGTTTTTAAGCATTAATACATATTATATTATATATATATGTATATAATATTATATATATATTATAATTTATATTATATATATAATAAGTGTGTGTGTGTGGTGTGTGATAGTATATTGATCTAAATGTAAATTAATTATATATATTATATATATATAATCTAATATATTATTAATATACCACATACCTAATTCTATTAGTATTATATTGTGTGTGTGTTATGTATATTGATTATTGAAATGTAATAATATCTATATAATATCCAGAGAAAAGACAAGTAACATTTACATAATATTTACAAAAAAAACAAAAAAAAAGTAAAAAAAACAATATCCTCCTTCACATCCCAACAATAGAAAACGGGATTCACATCTCGAAAAACGGGGACCAAAATTGACGATGCTCGAAAAAATTTTCCGTTGCAAATTGCAATTCTGACCAACGCCACAGAATGAAAGGAAAACGGAAAATCTGAGTCAACCTTCAATGAGTAAACCAGGAACGCTCAATGCACGGCATTCAAATTCACTTCCAACCTACCCCCACCCTTCTTTTCTTTCTTTCTTTCCTCTCTCTATCCTCTCTCCTCCAACGGCCAGATTTCCACATCGCAAATTTTTCAAAACCCCCCAAATGCTCCAAGCATATGGAGAGAGAGAGAGAGAGAGAGAGAGAGAGAGAGAAACGGTAAACACGTTTAAATAAAAAATCAAAATAAAGATTACACCCGAAGTCATTTACTGGACACAAAATCCTAAAAATATATTCATTGTCTCATGAAGCTATTACCTCAATATAATGTCATACTGTTAGGACCCCACCCACTGGGGGTTGGGGGGGGGGGGGGGGGGGGGGTGTGAGATATTGGGGGGGTAGGGGGAGGGTGGTGGTCATAACACAATGGTACGGGGGGTGGGGGGTGGCAATTGAAGGGGGGTGGGTAAGGGGATGGTCTCCATGGCATTGCTATAGATTATCAGGTACATAAGATTCCTAGAGATGGCATGGCCAATGTCTCACAAAACTAAGAATTGACTGATTAGAGAGTGAATAGAAGATATGAAAGAGAAGAGAAGAGAGAAACTTATTTTTTGTACTCTGCTGTCATAATCAACATAGAATAATGATGATGAGAGAGAGAGAGAGAAGTGAAGAGAGAGAGAGAAGATAGAGAGAGAGAGAGAGAGAGAGAGAGAGAATTTATTTTTACTCTGCTGTCATAATCAACATGATTACTATCATACGTTTCATGTGATTGTGAAAGAGAGAGTTAGTTTAGTGAGTTGTGACGTCGTAATCTACATGCTTACATGTGTATGTAAAAGAGAGAGAGAGAGAGAGAGAGAGAGAGAGAGAGAGAGAGAGAGAGAGAGGAGGGAAATATATAGATATATATAAACAAGCAATCACATCTAAACAGACTCGACGTCAGATTCCCGAGGCAATTACCTTGATGGAGTGTGGACCCCCAACCATCTTTCAACTCTCCACAAAAGGCTGCGTTGGTCTCTCTCTCTCTCTCATCTTCTGTCTTGCTCTCTCTTCCTGGCGTCCTCTCTTCTCTCTCTCTCTCTCTCTCTACAATCGCGGAAGTCGTCGAATTTCCCCAAAGAGGAAAACTTTTCCAACACTCAAAGTTTCGGCTTCGACGAAAATGAGAGAGGTATAATAATAAAAAAAAAAAAATAACAATAAAACAGAATAAAAAGGGAAAAATGAAAAATGTGGGTAAGAGAGAGAATAGGGGAAGGTTCTTCACGATTCCACGATTAAAGTTTGATTTACGTTAATGCAGACTGAAATATTAAGTAAGGGATAGAGTAATGTGGTTGGAATTTGAAAGTGTACATGGGAATCGAACTGTGTATGTACGTATGTATGCGCAAACACAAATAAATGAATATATAATTATATATATAAATTAATAATACTCAAATATACACATACCAGACGCTGAATAATCTTCAATACCTTACTGGATCATAAAGTGTTCTCAATCATAAACAGGTAACAGGGAATGAATAATGAATAATGCTCTCTCTCCTCTCTCTCTCTCTCTCTCTCTCTCTCTCTCTTTTTCTCCCCCCCCCTACCTCTCACACACACACAACACACACACACACACAACGGACAATGAATAATGAACCACAGACGCGAAACTTAGTCTGTTATGAGCAGCGAGTAAAGCGCATAATAAATAAATAATCGACTGTGAAAACGTAATGGGTCTTCATGAAAATATGAAGAGAGAGAGAGAGAGAGAGAGAGAGAGAGAGAGAGAGAAGGCTTTACCTAATTGTTGTTAGCTTTTGTAAACCCGTTGAATAAGACTCGATGAACTTATGCCCCACCCCCCGGATACATTACTAAGCACTTATTGACGTACTTGAAAAAAAAAAAAAGGAAAAAAAAGTTACATCTGCACTGCAGTAAATCATGTTGTAAACAAGTCAGCAACATGTTGCTACATATCACCAACATGTTACATACACATCACCATGTTACACACGCATCACCAACATGTTACATACAAGTTATTGCATACATATCATCATCATGTTTAATAAAAGTTATATAAAAATAACAAAACAAAAAAATTTAATAAATAATATAAATAAATAAATAAAATAACGTAAATATAAAATAATACCAAAATGAAATAATAAAAATAAAAAACAATAAAAATAATAAATAAACAAAAAACTTCGCCAAAATGCAACGTACAAGTTGCCCCACATATCACCATGTTTACTACAAGTTGCACATATATCATCAACATATTTAATACAAGTTGCACACATATCACCAACATGTTTAATACAAGTTGCACATACAACGCTAACATGTTCTATAGAAATCAAAGACTTGTTGGTAGCCCTAACCATTATTGCTATATAAGACTGTCTAACACTGACCAAAGATTCTTTCTCCAATTACAGTCGTCGACGTGTTTTCAACTTGTATGTGATAAATATGTGATAAGTTAGAGACCTGTGCCTATGACATTTTTACTGCAGTGTGGACACACCCTAAAGAATACAAGAAATATATGAAAAGAGGGATTTAACCAGTAAAATATATGTACAGATATAGGTATGGGGCTCACAATTTCAAATCATGATTTAATGCTTACAATGCCTGAGATAATAAAATTAAGAGTTACTGACACATACAAAGAAAAGAAAAATCTGTAATATATTATTATAATATAAGATATATAGTATATATATATATATTATATAATAATGCCTGAGGAATAATAAAATTATTAAAATAAACAAAAAACTCAATAGGGGATCATGACAATTCCTCCTCCAAGAAATTAAGAACTCGAACCTTCGCCTTTTAAAGGTAAGAAGAAGGGTTGCAGTGAGTTTTTACCCCCCACCCAGCCAATAAACAAGATTATGGCATGAACGAATTTATTCATAAAGGCCATCCATCCACATCCTTTTATCTTGGAATCATAAATTAATGTCATTAACGCAAAATGATGCTAATGATTACGATGAGATGGAGTTATCTGGAAACAGACGAAAGGAGAGAGAGAGAGAGAGAGAGAGACGGTGGAGGGGGACGGGGGGATTTAGTGTCGTGCTGATTATAATCATCACCAACATGATTATAAGTTCTGAAATATACTACTTACTATGTTTTTGGCGTTTTTTATGGGCCTCCTTTTTTAATTAGAAATTGAAAATTCGTTGTAACAAAGAGAGAGAGAGAGAGAGAAGAGAGAGAGTGTGTCAGAGAGGAGAGATAGAGCGAGAATAGCCACCTATTTATTTTCCAAGCAAGCAGCAGATATTAGCATCCTTATAGGAAATCGATGGATGGTAGTTCCCTCAACATTCCTTGATGAAACCCATCAACCAGGAGAGAGAGAGAGAGAGAGAGAGAGAGAGAGAGAGTGGGGTTACAATCAACATAATTATTTTAACATAATTATTTTTATTCTCTTTCTTTCTCTGTGTGTGGTGTGTGTGTGTGTGTGATATTTTGAGAGAGTTAGATTTAGCGTCGTGGGGCCATAATTACCATGACTATTTAAATATTGTTTATTTGATTCATTTTTTTTTGTGGTGGGGAAGAGAGCGAGCGAGGAGAGAAGAGAGAGAGAGGAGAGAGGAAGAAGAGAGAGAGATAGAGAAGAGAGAGAGAGAGCAATATTACTCAAAACCTTTAAACCTAGGACCCCTTTCTGTTACACTTTACACCCTTAAACATTTACCCAGTTAATGAAAAGAAAATAAACATTCAATGTAAACCTACAGTTAGGAAGGGTGTTGGGGGGGGGGTGTTCCCTAATGGTTGAGCCCCCCCTCCATGAGGAGAAAAGGCACTTATGAGGAAATGGTTTTAATTGATAAAAAGGCAGCGGAGTTTCATCCACTAATCCCTGGAGAGGATTTTATTCCATAAATGGGTGAGTGGGGGGCGGGGGGAATGTATGAGGGAAGGATGTATCTGAATGAATGTATTTGCTGAAATGTATTGTTAGCTGGGTATTTGCTTATAGGATCGGTAAACAAATAAGTGTTGATGCATTTAAAATTGCCACGAATAAAATGGGTTAATATTTTTTCATATTCAAGAATATTTATGAAATTTTCGAGATGGACGTATTTGCAAAGAATTTCTATTTTGGAAAACCAACATGAAAGTATCTACTTTATACGAAGCCACTTTGATTGAATTAATTCTTTGGTAGTAAAAACAATAGATTGACCATATTCTTTGCATAAATACTCAATTAAATAATAAAGCTTCAAATGCACTCACTGCAGAAATAAATATACTATTTAAAAATTTAAAAATGAGTTTACATACAAGTGTTATAATACAATAATTCACCTCATCCAGCAAGCACGATACCTATAACTTGTAGATGTTGAGAGAGAGAGGAGAGAAGATAGAGAAGAGGATAGATGAGGAGAGAGAGAGAGATCCATCAGAAAAGCCAAGCAGATGCATCACGGAAATATACAAGACGAAGAGTTGAAAATTCAACAAAAGCCTGCATTCAAAATATTGACACGAAATACTTACAAGATTGAAAATCACGTAAAAATATTTTTTAAAATAGATATAAAATACTTTAACAAGACTGAAAAGATACAAAAGTCCAAATTTCAATGAAAAATAATACATATTTTGCTAGTCTGAATTAGTTAAAGGTAAATATGCATTATAAGACTCACATTCTGACAGACTAAAATAGAATAAAGAATTATTAGTGGTGAATAGACAGATAGAAAAAGATACTTTTAAAAAATGAAATAAGTAGACAAGAGCGAGGTGAGAGAATAGAGATAGAGGATAGAGAAATTTTAGATTTAACTAGGAATAAGGAAATGTATTCCTTTAAGAATTTATGGGGACCCCGCCACAATTGGGAGGGCAATAAACATAAACCAAAGAAATCCAAAAGCACATAAAGATAATAAGAAGGATATAAAACAGACGAGAAAGAGAGGAATGGCAAATTTAGATAAATTAGAAAATGAAAAATATGGATGAGAATGGTGGACCCTGAAATCACGAAGAATGATTACGAAACTTGTAATTTACTTGTGCAAAAGTTTTGATGATACTTTGATCTGTCTCGTAAGAACTTTTGCCGCTTTTAACTAGCTTAATTGAATAATAATATAATAATGAATAATAAAATAATAAACTAATAGATAATAATAAATAATCATAATAATAAAATAAATAATAACGGGAATAAACAACAATTTAAAGTCTTAATGCTTTTCCCCAAACTCCTCTTTAAAAAAAATTGTAAAAAAAATTTTCGATTTTCTTCAAAGTTTTCATGAATCTCTCTCATGAGAACTAATGAAAAAATATTTAGATGGACAGCTTTCGTCCCCCCGGCCCCCCCCCCCCTCCTCTCTCTCTCTCTCCTGCTCTCATCCTCGTCCTCACGTCTCATTCTCTCTCTCTCTCGCTCTCTCTCCCCTCATTGAGAGCTAATGAGAAAATATCAGTCAGACAGCTCTGTTCGTACCTCTCTCTCTCGCTCTATTTCTCATGAAAATCATTGAAGAAAATCAAGCAGATAACCTTGTACCCCGCCTCTCTCTCTCTCTCTCTCTCTCTCTCCCTTCCGACAAAGGAGGGACAAAAGATCAAAAGGTCCAGCTTCCAAGTATAGTAAGGTTTAAATTAATGAGGGTCTTTCCTTTCTCCACCCAAACTTGTCTTCCCCCTGCCCCTCATACTCCCAATCCCTCACCTATACCACACCCGCTCCCCGCTTTTCCTAACCTTACTCTCTCTCCTCTCCTTCTCTCTCTCTCCATCTCATCTCTCTCTTTCCTCCTCTCTTCTCTCTCTCTCTCATTCTCTCCTGTGACAAAGCCATCACTGTCAACAGCATCCTATTCTGTCGAGATAATGAATGACAGCTACTCTAAAGCAACTCATAAAATTGACTGACGTTTTAAATGATGGACAAATATCGCCAAAAATGCATGGCATTGAATTTACGTTCCAGTGGGTAAAATATTTTAACGTACAAATATGTGAACATTTATAACTATTATAGATAAAACATGTTATATTCTAATCTATGGCAAAAACTGCTTATTTTATTAATAGTTTAAAGTATATATAATATACTATTAGATATTAATTATTAATATTATTTATATATATAAATATAATAATTTAAAATTTTAAATATGTTTGTGTATATAATATATAATATAAATATATATATGATATATATCTATATAAATAGCATACCATAATTATGAAAGACCAACAGAACTAAAAAAAAATCATGCCCATCTTCAAACAGAATTTTGAAAACTAATATCTACACATATTCAGTCCCATAGCAATTGTTTCATGTCAGACGTCAAAACAAATGAATCACTTGGGTAAAATATATAAATTGTCTAATATTCAACCACTAATGCATCATTCTTCATTACCACATCACTAAGCATATCAATGCAATAATTAACATTCACATTATCCCCAAGAGATAGAATATGAAAATGTTCATTAAACAGTATTTCTCATTATTAAAATAAAAAATTAAAATCCATTTTCTCCTGCTAAATACTTGCCGTGGGATTGAAATGACGTGAATAACGCAAATACTTGTTAAATAAAAAAATAAAATAAACAATTGCAATTAAAAAAAAGAAAAAACAAACTATATATAATAAAATCATAAACAATTTAATTAATAAATGTATGATACAATTATACAATTGCTTTAATTTCGTGTTAATGGGCCCTTTGGTGGGCTTGTTCCATATGAATGGCTTTTATCTTCAGAATAATAATAATAATAATAAAATAATAATAATAACATAATAATAATAATAATAAGGTATATCAAACAACGACCACACTAAGACCACCGCCACGTAAGTAACAGAGAGGTACTGGAATGGGTGTAGAAAAAGGATTAATACAATGGATGGGAGCCAGATACAGATCGAACAAAGTATTCCCTCCGATGAAAGGCCGATTAGGTGGGTGAAAACAATTGAGGCCTAATTGAATAATGGGCATAACCACACACCACCAGTATCACCAGAAACAAATAACTTGACATATGCAGGAGCAAGATTAGTAGTGCAAAGGAAACCTGTGGGGAACTTGGGGAATTCCGAACCCCAACCAACCACCAACCGCTGACAATCAACCCAACAAAGAAACCGAAAAACAGCAACCTCCGTTGGCAAAGGCGCCTGGAAAAGCAAAATACATGGTGATGAGATCTGACTTGCGGTAAACTGAAAGTAGATGGGCCAGAAAAAACAGGCTAAAAGAAGCAAGAAAAACAAGGAAGGTAACTCCCGACGATAAATACAAAGGTTCAAAAGATAGGGGGACTAAAACAACACAATAGAAAATGTAAAACAGTGGCCTTTAAGGCCAAAGCAACATAAGGTTTCCAACGTACATGAACCATGGAAGGTGGAATAAGGGATACCAACATAACAAACTATTCGGAACCCACCCAGAAAAGACTCTACATCCAACTAAAGGGGAAGGGAAGCCAACCCGCCCAAAATTAAATTCCTGAAGCTGACCCAACCGTAAGAGACATCCTGGGAAAACATTATGGAGCAATCCGGTATCCACACAAACAAACATGGCAACATGGCTCCCAGGAAGTCAAGGAATAATAAAACAGGTAGAATAAAACAAAGATTCACAGAGATCACGACAGACCCACAGTCAGAACAATAACTCAAAGAAAACATGCAAATTGGAAAGCCCCAGGTCCCGATGAAAGTCCGATGGTATACTGCTCAAAAACTTCAAGGCCCTCACCCACCCCGAAGCGCAGAAACAACTCCCACATTGTATCTCAAATCACCAAGCACCCTCCAAATGGATGACCGCACAGGAAGAACATCCTTAGTACAAAAAAGTGATGGGAAGGAAGTCAAGGAGTAAGGGAAATATAGCCAGTTAACCTACAGGCCTTATCAACCTGCCTACCAAATAGTGGTGGAAGTTACTAACAGTAATCATCAGTGAAAGGTCTATATACAACTACCTAGAGGAGACGAAAACAGCATCCCCCACCCAACATAAAGGGCTTGCAGAAAAAAGGGCAAAAAAAACAAGTTGGGTGTTTAAAAAAAGGGGAAGGGGGGGGCACAAAAGACCGCTCCTAATAACAAAATGGTAATGAAGAACAGTAGGGAGAAGGAAAACCAAACCTAAGCATGGCATTGGTATAGACTTTAAATAAGAAAGCCTTCGAACAATGCATACCACGAAACATTGGCTAATAGAATGCCTGAAAATATATTGGGGCATAGAAAACAAACCACCATCAGCTTCCTCCTCAAAAATACAATGCGCTAACTGGAATAACAAAAATACTTACGAATCTCTAGAATAAGACTAGCAGAGGTTTAATCTCATGGTAGAGGGATCTTCCAGGGCGACTCACTGTCCCCGCTACTCTTCCGTAGTAGCCGCCATGATTCCCATGACAAAAGTACCTAAACAGAAGGATGGATGCCGGGGTACCAACATTCAAGAAAAGAGGCCAACATAATCAACCATTCTGATGTTCATGGGAACGACATCAAGCGTATTGGTAAGAGCATCAATGGAATAGATACCCTAATCCAGACTGTAAGGAGGATTGTGTCTGGGGACATCAGATGGCAGTTTGGAATAGAAAAAAACTGCGCCTTAGTCCAACATAGCCAAAAAGGCAAAGTAACGACAACTGAAGGGATAAACAGCTACCAAGATTGGGAGCAAACATCCAAACAACATAGATGAGTACAGGATACAAATAACCTGGTAATAATTGGCAATAGGGGGATCTAAAATAACACTAAGATGATTGAAGGACACACGATCAAGGAAAGAAATATATGCAGAGAACTCCAAGGGCGATACTCAAGTCAAAACTCAACCGCCGGAAATTGCAATAAAGACACATGGCAGATGCCAGTAACCAGATATCAGCGCAGGAATAGTGGAATGGACAAAGGGCAGAACTCCGCCCCACCATAGCTCAAAATAAACCGTGGAAAATCATATGACAATATACAAGCCACTAACCCAACCCAAGAGCAAATACTAGGACCAAACTATTACATAACAGCGGAAGGCGGAAAAGGTAAAGGGAGGGAGGAGGACTACTAAGGTAATAGAGGTCTGGCGTCCAACATCGAGAAACAGAGCACTGGGTGCAAATATCCTGAAAACCGAGTGAAGACGAGTGGTCTAAAGAGTGCTGGGAAGAAGGACTAATAAAAGTATACGAAGGACCCAGAAATATACTAGATACCAGGAGAAAGACAATAGACAGAACGAAGAAGGAACTGGGCAACAACAAACCGCAATGGCCACGGTGACCAACTACATGGATACCAGACTAAAGAACTAGCCAGCGATGACAATTGGCAATGGCTACAGAGGTGACAGCCGCTCAAAGAAGGAATACTGAAGGAAGATGATAAACGATCGGCACAAGATCAGTCAGGCCCCCTGAAGAACCAGAATATGTTTGCGAAAATGTGGGAAGAACGATAGAACGGACATAACATCTCTCCCATATGTTAGGTAAGTTGCAATAAGAAAATTGAAACCATAAACCCACATAGCAAGTGAATGGCCCGGCGGCCTTGCACAGAACCAGTAGCAAAAAGAGGCCTGATTCAAGTGGCAAAAGCCCTCCACTGGAGCCTGTGCAAGAAACATCAGCTAACCTTGGCAGTAATAAGTGGTTAATGAGCACCAACCTGAAGGAGTGTAAGAACAAACGATCATGGCAAAGATCCTCTGGGACTATGGTATCAAAGAACGGATAGGGTGATACGTGGCAAACAGACCATACGTGACGTTTGTTATTTACAAAGTCCTAGATCAAAGAAAAAAAAAAAGGTATCACTCCATTGATGTCGCAATACCATGGGACACCGAGAGTTGAAGAAAAAGAGAGAGAAAAATGGATAAGGTATCAAAGAATCCAGAATAGAAATAAGAAGGATATGGATCTGCCTGGTGGAAATTGTTACCCATGAATCATAGGAAACACTAGGCAACGATCCCCAAGATCCCTGCAAAAGGAATCTGGAAAAGAAACTTAGAGGCTGAAGTAGCTTCCCGGGACCTCATGCCAGAAGAGTAGTGATGCCCCTAGAAACGTGCGCACATAGGTAAGAAAACGTGATGGACTCCTACGGAGGCAGGATGCAACCCGGAAACCCCGCCACACTATAAATACCACCCAAGTCGAATTTGTGAGGACTGTGGATAGAGCAAAAAAAAAAAAATAAAATAAATAAATAAATAATAATAATAATAAAATAATAATAGTGTTGCCAGCAACAACAGCTAGGTCGACTAACAACTGAAGTCAACTAAGTATCAGGGGCATGTCACTTCTGCCCATATGAACAAGATTTGTCCAGGGTAAAGAAGGTGCAGTTATAATTGCTGTTTTCTTTCCTCACAACATGGCGTCCACAAAAGAAAAAGGTCTTTATTGCTTACCTGGCCCATCCTTGAATGGTTAAGTCCAATCTCATCCTTCGTCACTCTTTCCTTCCAACCTGCCCGGACTACATAATCCCATTTGGGTTGCCTCTCCCGACGGCCTTTGCATATTAAACCTGAATAAATATGATGCCTTATCATTAAGACACAAATATCAACTGGAAATCATTGTATATTTGTTATTTATAATAATGCCATTTTCTAGTTCAAACGAACAATTTGGATTAAGGTTGCAATGCCCTTACTGCCCTAAAATAGAAAAAAAAGCAGTCTGCAAAATTTTCGAAATTTTGAGATATGCCACCTACTGGGCTCCTGAAACACTAAAACACGAGACGAGATATTGCAGTTTCGGGGGTCCTATTCGTAATACCTGCAATATCACATGTAAGACCAGGGAAAACTGCAATATCTAACCATTTTTCTGCTTTGCATTTTTGCAGATACTGCACTCTTCCATTTCAGGGCAGCATACCATCCATTACCTAAGTCGACTGACTATCAGGAGCATGCGTTACCTATGGCAATGTGACAAAAACGTCGAATTAAAGGAAAAATAAAGATATTTGACGGACAAACTCATTTCATTCGACACTCAAATTCATCTCTCGAGTACGAACTACTCTAATTCCAAGGCCGGATTAGCTGGAAATAATTACGGGCGATGGCAAAACACAATCCTACCCTCGCATAGAGATAGGGAGAGAGGAGGAGAGAGAGAGAGAGAGAGAGAGAAGAGAGAGAGTCGAAATTAAATTATGCCTAATTCTGATGCGATCGAGCCCTTCATTTCATTAAATGCTCTAAGACGAGAGATTAAAATTTAATCCGTCCATAATAGAATATTGTGATGTGATTCATAATTAATAATTGAGCAGTTTCTCCTTCCGTCTAAGGATCTTATCCAGGGAGGTTTCTAGTACTGTCACCTGTCCTAATGATTTCCTAACTGTCACCTGTCCTAATGATTTCCTAACTCAAAACTTATATATAATATTTCCAGACATTTTCTAACTACAATCCTAAACAGGTTACCCTTGTAGGGTTGCTAGTGCTCTCAGTACCTTGCTTACGTGGTGCACTGGTTGGGTTATTGTACTCAAAGGCTATTTGTGGTTTTCTGGATCTCTTTATTTTCGCCTGTCCCCCAGCACTTCCAAACTCCCTCATCCTCACTGTCTTAATTGCTGAAAGGCCAGAAAATGGCAAAGAGCTTGGCTTTGTAGCCAAATTTTCATAAGTCATTGATAAAGGTATTTAAATTGATATTCTATTATTGAATATTGCAAAGTATTTCTGACTTCCTTGTTTGTAAATATTTTCATCAAATATTTCTTGGAGACTTCCATCTATTTTCATCAAGGGTTTAGTGAGTCATAAAAGTAAACAATTAGATACCTAATTTATATTGAGTTTATGATTTGTAATTTACTAAGATTTAAAAAAAGGTTTTAAAAATGTGAAATTGAACTGTTTAAAGGTATGAATGTTTATGCAATATTCTCTGTAAAGTTTCCTTTGTAAATATATGCATGTATGTATTTTATTCTGTTTAAGGTTTGACTTCAGTTCAATGTCTCTCTCTCTCTCTCTCTCCATCCTCTCGTCATCTCCTCTCATTTCCTTTTTGGAAACTTTTCACCATTTTATAGAAGGACTATTTCTGTCTCTCCTCTCTCCCTCTCCGTCTCTCTCTCTCTCTCTCTCTCTCTCTCTCTCTCCTTTTTGGAAACTTTTCACCATTTTATAGAAGGCTATCTCTCTCTCTCTCTCTCTCTTTTCTTGGAAACTTTTCACCTATTTTTGATTTTTTCGAATTCTCCTCTCTCCATCTCCTCTCTCTCTCTTCTCCTCTCTCTCATCATCGTACTCTCTCTCCTCTCTCTCTCCATCTCTTCCAGTGACGATTAATGGGCGGTCATAGTGGTGATTTTCGCACCAAACCAAACAAAATTAGGAGCTCATTTGCCGGCTCGAGTTCCACTCTTAGTAATCCAGCGAGCAGAGGAAATCATTTGGGGATTTACGCCCACTTGATGGGCTTCCATTTCGTTGAAAAAAAAAAATCCCTCGGTTAATCCCCCATGTTCCTTGGGTTCCCTTTAGTTCGAAAAATCCCCCTTCTGTCCTATCTTTTTCGTGTTCCCATTCCGTCATAAAATCTCCAAATTAATCACCAGCTTTTTCTTGTTCCCATTCCGTCATAAAATCTCCAAATTAATCACCCTTCCCCTTGATTAATCCCCATTCTTTCCCTTGGTTGTTCCCAGGATTTCCTATTTTGGGGTGGGGAGGGGGGGGGGGGAAAAGAAAAAAGAAGGGGGGGGCGGTTGAAAAATCCATCGATTAATTCTTCCTATTTTTCGGGTTCTCATTCTGTCTAAAAATCTCCCGATTAATCCCTTGAAATCTTCAGATTTTTCTTCAGTTCCTCCTGTCTACAAAACATTTGTACATCAACTTCTCCAATTTCACTTCCCTTCACTAACCTGCATTCAACCTCCATGACTCATATAACTACGAAACAACTTTCCATCAACCTCAAACTAAGTATAAAATTCAAGTTCGTTTAAAAACCCACTTCCTTTTAAAAAAAAAACTTTCAGAAATATATAAATGAAAAAACATTCATCGCCTAAAACCAGTTTCTTTTTACTCGCTCGTCTTCTGGAGGATCAAATCTTCCTCTCTTTGACATCTGCAAATCCTTAGGTGGTGAGACTTCTGAGGCGACTGTCCATTTGGTGGTTTGATAAAGTTTTTTTTTTTCTTACTTTCTTTGTTTGTTAGCAAAAATTAGGAGGAAGTTTTTGTGTGGATTTCTAACAAACTTCCGTTAAAACGTGTCCATATCGACACTGGCAACAAGAAACTGGATTTTGAAAGAGCTGGAATTATAATTAATTATCCAGGATATGGGGCCTTTTTATAAGTGGGGATTCCAAGATATATATATATATATATATATATATATATATACCCACCACCCACATATATATATATATATCTATATATATGTGTGTGTGTGTGTGTGTGTGTGTGTGTGAAAAATGCGAGGAGGGCAATCGAGTTTTCCGTACAGCGTATAATCAAAGGTTCGAAAATAGATCTATCTTTCGGCGACCTCGGTATAATGTTGTATGAGCAGCAGCCAATGAAACTTTCAGCGCGGCCCGGTGGTGGGCTGTGTTGTTCGTACCTACAGTGCTGCCAGACGTACGGTTATGGCTAAAGTTAACCTTAGATAAAATAAAAATGACCGAGGCTAGAGGGCTGCAATTCGGTATGTTTGATGGGTGCAGGGTGGTTGATCAGCATACCAATTTGCAGCCCTCTATCCTAATTAGGTAGTTTTGAAGATCTGAGGGCGGACAGATGAAGCCATCTCAATGCTTTTCTTTCACAGAAAACTAAATTTGTGAGAAATTCCAAAAGTAAACTTTTTAGATATAAGAAGGAAAGTCTAAATTCTCCCTATTCATGAAGAGAAAGATCACTGGAAATTTTCCATGAAGTGAATGAGTCAATACAAAATTTGTTGATACTTGAGAAAGATCTCAGGAAGATATTCATGAACGAGAGAAGGAATCTTATGCAACTTCCTATCTATGAGAAAGAGTCTTCTGAAACTTCCTATATACAAGTAGGGGTCTTTTGAAACTTCCAATATACAAGAAGGGGTCTTTTGAAAAGGGGTCTTTTTGAACTTCCTAGTTATGAGAAAGGGTCTTTCCAAACTTCTTAATTATGAGAAGAGATCTACTGATACACCCTATTTATGGGAAGGGATCTTTTTGAACTTCCTAGTTATGAGAAAGGGTCTTTTTTAAACTTCCTTATGAGAAAAGCTCTTTAGAAACTTTCTATTTATGAGAAGGAATCTTTAGAAACTTCTTATGTTTGAGTAGTTGATCTTTTAAAACTAACTAGTTTTATGAGAAAAGCTCTTTTGACACTTCTATCTATGAGAGGGAATCTTTTGAAACTTCATACATAAGCCAGGACGTTTTGAAACTTCTTATGTATCAGAGGGGAACTTCTGACATTTTCTATTGATGAGTAAGACTCGTCTTAAACTTCCTACAGTATATATGAGAAAGGATCTCCTACAACTTCATTTTTACGAGAAGGGATCTCCTGGAACTTCATTTTTAAGAGAAAGGATCTCCTGGAACTTCATTTTTAAGAGAAGGGATCTCCTGGAACTTCATTTTTAAGAGAAGGGATCTCCTGGAACTTCATTTTTAAGAGAAGGGATCTCCTAGAACTTCATTTTTAAGAGAAGGGATCTCCTGGAACTTCATTTTTAAGAGAAGGGATCTCCTGGAACTTCATTTTAGAAAAGAAATTCTCGGGAACTCCAACTTGAGAAGGGATCTC
This sequence comes from Macrobrachium nipponense, assembly GCF_015104395.2. Lineage (NCBI taxonomy): Eukaryota > Metazoa > Arthropoda > Malacostraca > Decapoda > Palaemonidae > Macrobrachium > Macrobrachium nipponense. The sequence goes on from NC_061097.1 coordinate 32,921,025, forward strand.
CTGGAACTTCATTTTTAAGAGAAGGGATCTCCTAGAACTTCATTTTTAAGAGAAGGGATCTCCTGGAACTTCATTTTTAAGAGAAGGGATCTCCTGGAACTTCATTTTTTTCAAGAGAAGGATCTTCAGAAACTCTCCATACAAGAGAGGGATCCAAGATCCTTCAGTTTGAGAGACCTTTAAAACATCCCATTCATGTTCAGGGAGAGGTCCTCTTTCCATGGGAGAGGGTCCTCGGAAGTGCTCCGTAAATAAAGACGGAACACTCAGGAACTCGGAATGTGTGAGAATGGTCTTCTGAGGCTCTCCAAGTACGGTAGGAAGGGCCCTTTCAGAATCTCTCTCTCTCTCTCCATAGATGACAAAGACCTTTGTCATTTCCGTGCGAGTGAAAGCATTTCAAATTCTCCACTACTGAGGAGGGCCTAAGTCACGTCACTTCTTGTCGGGACTGTAACACTTATAATGAAGTCTAAATAATCATAAAGAATAGAATAACATTGTCAACAATTTGCTTTTCTTTTCATGGTAGGGACCAACAAGAGGAATTGTGTCTGTCATTTTTCCTTGAAGGGGCAAATACAGGCATTCTATCTGACTTCTCTAATCAGAGGGTCATGTTAAGTTATTCTATCTGACTTCTCTAATCAGAGGGGTCATGTCAAGGTATTCTACCTGTCTTTTCTAATCAGAGGGTCATGTTAAGTTATTCTATCTGACTTCTCTAATCAGAGGGGTCATGTCAAGGTATTCTACCTGTCTTCTCTAATCAGCGAGGTCAGGTCACCGTATTCTACCTGTCATTTTACCATGGAGGAGCTTCTGGTATTCCGCCAGTCTTAGAGACTCTACCTGGTAACTATCTAGCTCCTTCTTGAACAAAATGGGAAATAAAAATGAATTTTTTAACAAAATTATTATATTCTGGAAAAATACCATGAAGAAAAAAATAGAGGAACAATGAGTAAAAAATACAATCAGTACACTCATTCCATACCCCCGCCTATAAAACATGCATATAAATGAATATATAGGTATGCATGAATGTATATATAGCTTTTACAGGTATGTATGTGTATAGAATAGACATACCCACCGATATATATATATACACATATACATACATAACTTTGTATCAAGACATCAGAACATATTATAAGAGATGAACAATATTATAGATTTATATTAGGAAATCTAATATAAATCCGAGATGATGTTGACGTCAAGCGACCTCTAAAAGTGGAGAGACAGAGATTAAAAACGAGATTATTTCAGGTCCTGAGAAATGCAGGATGTGCCCCCCGACTGGGGTGAAAAATACAGGGGGTTCAGCTCCCACCTAGTGATGAAAACGATAGCTTATTGAGAGAGAGAGAGAGAGAGAGAGAGAGAGAGAGAGAGAGAGAGAGAGAGAGAGAGAGAGAGAGAGAGAGAGAGAGAGATAAACCTTGGGAGAGTAAGAAACCTCAAGAGGGAGAGAGAGTGAAATAAGTTTTGAGTGAAATAAACTTTATAGAGAGAGAGAGAGAGAGAGAGAGAGAGAGAGAGAGAGAGAGAGAGAGTACAGGCTTTGCTGTAGACTTGTTTGTCGGGTTGGCGACCTTCTCTCCCGCCCTTTCAATAATATCCTCCCTAGGGAGTACAACCCCCTCCTGAAGAGAGAGAGAGAGAGAGAGAGAGAGAGAGAGAGAGCTGTCACCCACACGTGCTTTGCAAAACGTCCCATCGTCGTAACACAACGGCGGCTTTCGGTACTAGGAATCTCCCATAAGTATTTAATTCTTTATTGTGAGGTGGTATACGCCTGAATGCAGGCTTGCGCCTGCTTTGTTATGAACTCAAGTCTGGATAGTAATTTGGGAGATGACGGCAGCTGCTGTGTGAGAGAAAAAAAAACACTCATTCTGATGATAACTGTTGCCATTCTTTTTTTTTTTTTTTTTTTTTTTTTTTTGGTGTGTGTGTTGGTGTGAGGGAACCTCTCTCAGTAATAACAGGTTTTCCTGAATGTGGCTTTGTATTGAGAATTTGCTTGTGGATGTAGTATTAAGTTATGTCAGTACAATATTATGTATATATATATATATATATATATATATATATATATATAGATAATATATATTGTATATATGTATAATATATAAGTATATATATATATATATATATTTACAGAAAACATACTGTATACATATATATACGATATGATATATAGATATAAGTAATTTTAATTAAAAATGACATTACTGTATACGTAAGAAGTACATCATTATAATTATACAAAAAATATAATGGCACTTTTAATTAAAATTGACATATCAATTTATTATTATAATCGTAATTAATTCATCAAACATTATCACTAGAATTTTAAACAAGTCATTATAAACACAAGTACAGCGTTATTATAGTAATAACTGAAGTTACTACTAGGATACATAACATTAACTGTACCAAATCCAATGAACCACTGAGGAAGCATGCATCCACCCATCCCAAAATTAAACCCCTCCTGGATCCATACCCGGGCCAGGAATCATCCCAATTTTTAGTCGACCTTTCCCTGACTCATGTTCCATTCACATAAAAAAATTTCATGAAAATTAGTCCGTAACGCTTCGAGATATGCACGGACAACCGAAAGGCACTGCTCAATAGAGTCTACCTTGTTATGAGGTCATGGTAAGGCTTCATGGGAGAGAGGCATTTTCAAATATTCAAAGATCATGAATGTTAAGTGCAGATAATCAATGCAGAGAGAGAGAGAGAGAGAGAGAGAGAGAGAGAGAGAGGGGGGGGCTATCTGATGACAAGATTCACTAACAACCAATTCCTCGTAATCAATACACATACACACACACACACACACACACACACAAACACACACTCACACGGCCTCGATAAATCAATCTCGTTTGTTTGCTGGCCAACAAACCAAATGGCGTGTCCGGGACATTCCCTACGCTCGTACACAAACAAAGTTGCTTTGTGAGTTCGCGTGTGTGTGTATGGATACTTCCCATGGCAAACAATAAGTAATTACTGTACACAATAACACCGTTTAACTCTCTATTGCAAAGGCATAAAATAATATTCAGGTTCCTAGAATAGTCGTCTATATTTGTTAGTACCTACAAACAAAGTTCGTTTGTTTGACCGTTATTCTCTGTCATCCATGTACTGCTGTCTTGGAGAACGGTAAATTACTCGTTTTATCGATGAATAAAATATTGTTTACTTGAAAAACAAATTGATAAATTAATCTTTCATTAATAAAATTTCATTCAGTATATTTATCATCATTTCACGACTTATGACTCAAATCAGTCAAATGATTTTTCGAAAATAATATTTTGCATAAAAAATGAAATTACTATTATGACTAAATATAATAAAATCAAAATACAATCGCTTTAAATAATAAATTCTTATAATGACTAAATACAATAAAATTAAAATACAATCACTTTCTTTTTAAATAATAAATTTCTTTCTAATATAATGACTAAATACAATAAAATCAAAATACAATACTTTTTTTTTTACATTAAAACTGTTTTTCAATACGTAACAAAGCATGCAATATAAACTCTCCTTTGATGAATGATGTATAACAAACAACAGTCCTCCTTCATGAATGATTAATTAATATACGCATTTTTTTAAAAAGATGAATAACAAAAATCATAAACTTAATGACTGATATATTAAATTACGAATAAAAATCAGTTATTCAAGAACCTTTCTACTTGGAGAAAATTCAGAATGATAAAAACCAATAATTAAAAAATTATACTTGAGAGAGAGAGAGAGAGAGAGAGAGAGAGAGAGAGAGAGAGAGAGAGAGAGAGAGAGAGAGAGAGAGGCCCATAAATTGGTGAGAAAGGTCCTCATATCAGCTTCCCCTGTAATATGAGAAAAAGGCGAAAGCTTTCCGGAGAGAGAGAGAGAGAGAGAGAGAGAGAGAGAGAAGAGAGATTTAGAGAGAGAGAGAAGATTTCTCATATCAGCTTCCCAGTAATTCACCTGTTGCTATTTTTACCTGCGATCCCTAATGAACCAAAGGTGCCAGACGACTCAATCCGATTTAATTATTAATATTTTTTACCTGGATTTCCAAAAATATAATAATGATAATAAATAAAATAAAAAAAAGAAACACGAATTCTCACTTTATGAATTTCATACACGTAAAAGAATGATAACAATGACTAAAAAACGAATAAAAATAGAAAATAATAGGTGAATGAAATTTTAAAATAATAAGAATTTTTCATATGCCTTTTCGTCTGTAATTTTGAGTTTACTAGAAATCACTGAATCGTCTTGGGTATTTTGCCATAAAATTTAATAAAAAATTATAAAATTAAAAGTAATAAATATGAATAAATTTGAAAATAAAAATAAGAATTTTTATGTAATAAATTGCTCTCAAAGGGAAATTTAATTCATTTTCATGAATTTTAGTCCGAAATTCTGAGTTTATTCGAATTCAGTGAATTGTCTTGCGTTTGGTTTGACTTTAAATTCACTAAAATAATGAATAAATATTAACAATAATAATAAAAATGGATGAAACTGACAAATAATGATAGGAATTTTACAAGAATTATCTTTAGGATCTTTGTATACTATGTTATGTATGGATGTATATGCATGCGTCAATTTCATTCCTTGATGTATGTATAGTAGTATGTATGTATATTGGGCTGTAGTGATTGAAGATGACAACCAGCCATATATATGTGTATGTATCCTATATATATCATATATATATATATATATATATATATATATATATATATATATATATATATAAAGATATATGCCACGAAGGAAAAATAAACGAAGGAGGATCTGCGAGACCTTTATGGATTTATCACGTTCGTAACTTTCGTGATTCAGTTATACATACATATATATAATATATATATATATATATATATATATATATATATATATATATATAATATACGCGCAATAAATTAACAATATTGAGTGTTTGTGATTGTGCTTACGTAACTGGCACAAACACACATTCACAGACTCTCAATATCTTACATCTTAGTATACAAACAGATTGAAAAACCAACCTACAAACAACCACAATCTTCCCCGGAAAAAAAAAAACTAAAACACATTTTTCCCCCTAACCCCAATTCAGGTACGGAAGCCACTTCGCACGGAATCGGACACCTCCACCAAACTTGCTCCGTCAGTAGTTTCGGACGAGGTCCCAAGGACACGCGGAAGTCTAAGTAGACCCGCCGGAATTCCTGGCTATTCCCTACATGACACTGGAGGGATCAGGACCAGAAGGCGATTGGGATGATGCGTATGGACAGGTATACGCAATTTGTCACCTGCGTTTTATCATCCATCTGCTAATTAAGGCGCGTAAGCACGTGTATCAGTACGGGTGTATAACGTTTTCAAGTTTGGTAGTTTACGCAAAAGTGTACATACGCATTTCATTAATAAGCTGCATTTTACTGTGAACTGGCTAATAAAATCGCGTAAACAGGTGTATTTGTATAATGAAGGTGTGTTAACCTTTACAGGTGTGTGTGTATGTGTGTGAAGCTTTTAAGTTTTGAAGGGTATGCAAAGGGAAGGTACATACTTATACGCAAACATTATTAACCTGTATGTTTTCCCACATTCTAATTAAATTTTGTAACCAGGTGTATTCGTAACGATACAGGTATCTACATAATTTTCAACTTTGAATATTACGCAAATGGAAAGGCATATATATATATATATAATATATATATATATATATATATATATATATATATATATATAAAATATATATATATATGTGTGTGTGTGTGTGTGCATTAATGACTTACGCATTTATTAATGACCTGTGTTTTGCCCATTAACTAATCAAATGACGTCCACAGGTGTATTTGTGAATATACAGGTATGTGTACTGTATAAGCTTTCCAGTTCTGAAAGCTACGCAAAAAGGAAAGGTGTATATACGCATTAACAGCTCTCACCTCTGCGTTTTCCAGCATCTCACTAATTACCGTCCAAAGGACTGCTAAGGTAGGCAGGCACAAATGTGTCTACGCTTTCAACTCATCTGGAAGTCATGCAAAGACAGGTGTCGGCATTCAGTAACACCTGCGCGTCTTCACTCGCTTACTAAATCTAGAACATGCAGGTGTGTGTGTGTGTGTGTGTGTGTGTGTGTGTACGCATTTCGGAGAGCTGAAGGTTATCCAAAGGGCAGGAACCCGCATTCCATATTGTTACCTTTGTGGCCTCTCAGAATGGCTTATTTTAAACAGAAAGGTGTAACTGATATGCCACAGGTTTATATATATATATATATATATATATATATATTATATATATATATATATATATATATATATATATTTTTTTTGGGGGGGAGGCGTCAAAATAACTGATCTCCAAAGACACCTATTTTCAGAAAGGTACAGGTACACGGATTCATCGCAACACCTGTTGATTATCTAGGTGTTAACTGACAAGACACAGGTGTTCTTTTTACACTTCAAATTGATCTCAACAAACATCTGTATTAAGAAAGGTACAGGTACACGGATGCATCACACACCTGTCGTTGATTATCCAGGTCTTTACTGAGGTTTTTTTTTCTGTTGCTTGACAGATACTGATCTCTACAAACATCTGTATTCTGAAAGATACAGGTGTACGGAGCCATCAGAACACCTGTTGATTCAACAACTGTTAATTAATCACGTCTTAACTGAAGACAGCAGTGCGTTTTCCAACAGTTCATTCATTTTTGATGCAGATAGGTGTAAGTGTGTCAATAATATGTAGGTAATGAATGGGCAATATCACCGGTTCCTTTTCATTGACTCATTTATTTTCTGTTGTAAGTAGTATTTGTAAAGAGTAAATAGTTTGTATTAAATAGTATCTTTGTATACATTTAATTGACACCATTGTCGGAAATTTGGTGTAACTGAAATGATAATCCAAGTATCATTATTATTATTATTATTATTATTATTATTATTATTATTATTATTATTATTATTATTATCATTATTATTATTATTATTATTATTAGTTGATAGAATTTATGACTGTGCCACAGTTATGCAAATTTTAAATTCATATTTCAATGATAATAATACATTAATATAATTAGAAAGTTAGAAGATTTTTATCTATATAATAACAATAATAATAATAATAATAATAATAATAATAATAATAATAATAAAAATATATAATAATAATAAAACCGCCAACGCATATCATCTTCCTCTAACATCTATTCGACACAGGTCAAGTCGACCAAAGAGTGAAAGGGAGTATGAGGGGGAGGGGGGTAGGAGTGAGAGGAAGAGTGAGAGTTGGGGGAGGGAGTGGGGGAGAAGAAGTGGGGGGGGAAGGGGTGGGTAGGGAGTGAGATGATAAGGCAATCGATTGCACGATCAATAAACACTGAACTATTCCACACAACCCCTCCTCCCACCCCTCTCTCTCTCTCTCCTTTCTTCTCTCTCTCCCTCCTCTCCTTGCACCTCTTTTCATCATCCCGCCCCCTTCACCCCAAATTTATCCAAGCGATCCCCCACCCCCTCCCCCTCCCCCATCCCCCTAAACCCTCCAATCCCATCCCAGGTCACTACTGCTTCCTTATCTCCTTGTAAACCATCCACCAGAGTCCTTGGTTGGTTGGTTAGTGGGAGTCCAATGGTCCACGACAGCCATCTTGTAAGATTTACAACTCTTCTACCACCTTAACAGGGTAACCTTTATGCAGAGGTACGTGCTGGCATAAGGCCAATTTGATGAACAAATACCTATAAAACTATTCTGGTGTTTGTGTCGAAGATGAATTGTATAACATTTGAAATGAAAATATCTCAATATTCAGTCTTTATGATAAATATATTTCCTGTTTATACTATTGAAAAACATAGTTATATTTATAAGAGTAAACCTTTATGACGCAAATCTTTAATTAATCTTTATTGGTTTTTTGTCACAAACACTTGATACAAATTTATATAACCAACTAAAAATTTTTTTTTTTTTGCATTAAATAAATTTTAATATTTTTATTGCTAATTAAATATTTTTTTCATTGCAAAAAAGTTCTTTATAACAATCATACTTACAATGAAGAGCTTTTGGGAATCAGTTTCAATGGCTGAATAAAAACACACATAATTTACACACAAACAGTAGAAGCTAAGAAACTTATTTGAATGGACAACCTTGAAAAAAAAACACATTGCTTTCGCGCCACAGTAAACTTAACCTCTCTCTCTCTCTCTCTCTCTCTCTCTCTCTCTCTCTCTCTCTCTCTCTTTCAGATATTTATCACAGTTTCCAGCTGCATCAGAGCCTACCGTTGAATTCAGCGTACGATGGCTATTAGTGAGCTGTTTGACCAAAAGCGAGGTGATAAGTCCTTTGCAGGAATGGAATATAGCATAGTCTCCACAATTCCATAACTCAAAACAAAGTGTATATATATATATATATGATATATATATATATATATATATATATACTTAGAAAGAGAAAGACTGCTATAGAGAAACAGTCATCTACAAAATGTGAGTTTGTGCAGTTTATGTCGAAGGCATCGACGTGCTGCTGATCTCTGTAGTAGCGAGACGTTCTGGGTTGATAGTTCAGCACTTAATCTTTTCAGAACACAAGTCTGCAACATGTCACACACATATCAACTACATGCGAATACAAGTCAACAACATATTGGGATTCTATCAAGAGCTACATATGATTATTCTGCATTTGGCAACAGTTCATTCTCCAATTCTGATTGCTGACTTTTCAACCTGAAGAACTTGTATGCAACAAGTTCTTCACGCATTTTCAACATGTCTGTGATATTTAGAGGCAGGTTTTCAACATGTATGTGACATGCCTACAACAAGTTCCCTACATGTTTTCATCCTGTCTGTGACATGTATTCAATATGTTCCACACGTTTTTAACCTGTTTGTGATATGTATGCAACAAGTCGCCAATATTTTTAAAGCCTGCTTCTAATATGTATGCAACGAGTTCCTCATGTATTTTCAACCTATTTGTGACATGCATGCAACAATTTCACTGACTTGTTTTCAACCTGTTTGTGACATGTATGCAACAATTTCACCCACATGTTTACAACCTGTTTGTTGTATGCAACAATTTCTCCCACATGCTTTCAACCTGTTTTTTATATGTATGCAACAATTTCAACCACGTGTTTTCAACCTGTTTGTGATATATATGCGACAAGTTCACTCACATATTTTCAACCTGTTTGTGATATGTATGCAACAAGTATACCCATGCATTTTCAACCTTTTTGTGATATACATGCAACAAGTTCACCCATGTATTTTCAACCTGTCTGTGATATGTATGCAACAAGTTCCCAATGAATTTTCAATTCCTTATGCACGTGTGCAACAAGTTCCTAATATGTTTTCAACCTGTTTGCAATATGTATGTAACAAGTTTCCAATATTATTTAAAGCCTGCTTGTGATATGTATGCAATAAGTTCCTCACAGGCATTTAACTAGTTTGGGACATGTGTGCAACAAATTTCCGACATGTCTGCAACAAGTTCCCAATAGTTTTAAGCCAGCTTGTGATAGTATGCAACAAGTTCCCCACAGGTTTGTGACATGTGTGCAACAAATTTCCGACAAATCTCCAAATTTTATTTTAACTACAGCGTGGAAATTTCATGAGAAAATGACATAAGACTGATGATAAAACCCACCTCACATCTGATGGCGATAGGAAACCCACGATATTGGGAATTGAGTTCAATCTTCGGCTGTAGTACGAGATAACAAGAGAACATCGTATTCACCGATCATTAATCAGATTATCGTCCACGGAACCTTCATGGAATCGAATTACACCAGGCTGTTTACAGGGTGACGTGCTGAGAGAGAGAGAGAGAGAGAGAGAGAGAGAGAGAGAGAGAGAGAGAGAGAGAGAGAGAGAGAGAGAGAGAGAGAGAGAGAGAGAGAGAGAGTCAGTAATTTGATGCCTGCCTCAAATTGACAGCACTACGGATCATGAGACAAAGCAATACAGAGAAAGATCAACCATAAATAGCAGCTTTATATTGTTATATAATACGGCCAATTATCCCGATTTAGAAACAACCTATAGGCCTATGGATTGTTATATTATGTGACCTAGCGATTTCTATGGAAAAGTAGCATATTCATATCTAGAAATAGGACAGGCCTACGAATTTGAGGCTGTGTGGCCTAGCAATATCTAGGGAAAACTAGCGGAACTTTTTAAAGGATAAACTGTGTGTGTGCTATGAATTGTAGGCTAAGTGCTCTAGGCATATCTCTGCAAGCCTAGTGGTTACCTCTGAAACAGAATGTTTCAAACTGTGTGTGTGTGTGTGAGTGTATGTCTGTGAAGAGAGAGAGAGAGAGAGAGAGAGAGAGAGAGAGAGAGAGAGAGAGAGAGAATGAAGCATGTCAAGTCCTTCATCAGCTCTCAAATGCAGCAACAACGCCCCATTTCATCCACGACCAACAAATAATGAAAGAGTAATGGCGAGACCTCACGGAACGGGGTGGTTGACATAGGGCATAATTGCGACGGCTAATGAGGTGACACTGACTCGTTGTCATCACCCGTCATTTATCGAGCCTCTGGCAACTTCCGTGATTTAACGCGCTGGGAATCACGACTTTCCGCGTAGTTTATTTTCCGCGTATTTGCATTGTTAGCTTTGGGGAAATTCAGTCATTAGCGTGAATAAATGTCGGGTCATTTTTTTGCACATAAATGACCAGTTCAGTTGACCAATTATCAGTGATTTAAGGACAATAACTAACGATGCAAACTACGTGAATTATCCCCTGAATTACTGTTAGAATTCAAATCAACAGTTTTGAGTTATTTTTGGGCTATTTTTGTGGATAATCGACCAATTTAGTAACTTGAGTATCAGTGATTTAGTGGCATTAGCTGACACTATAAAATCTTAAATTATTACCTGAATTACTGTTGAAATTGAAAATGTTAGTTTTGACTTTCAATTGTTAATTATTTCTATTCAAATTCTGTGCTTTCTCGTAACATATAAATCATCTTTGTTGTATATCAGGTCCAGAATAATATTTAGGGGTGAATTATGCTGGTTTTTATGAAAACATCACAAGTGCTTTCGAATCCTGTCCCGGGTTCTTCTTCAGTCTAACTGAAGATGGACCCTAGGACAGACTTCGAAAGCTCTTGTCACTTTTTTATTATAAATCAAAATAATTCATCACTGGATTAATATTATTGACGCAATATTCTCTTCTCGATCCGGAGGAGAAAGACCTACTTAAAATGTATCTTTATTCAGTCCAATAACAGCAGGATATTTACTGATTGATAAAATGATATTTAATGATTAATAAATAGATACTTACTGATCAGTAATTGTATTGATGGATTACATATAGAAATAAATCAGTCACTGACGATCGCCCAACAAATGTAGAAAAAAATCGCAAAATAAAATAAAATAAAAACACTGACGAAGCCCCCCCCCCCCCCACACACACATACACAAAAAAAAATGCACCAAAAATCTATATAGCAAAACCTCCCTTCCTCCACACGCACTAAGACGAGGCACACCCAAAGCAAATCGATCAATCAATCAACGGCATCACTGGAGGGTACGTCCACCAACAACGAGAAATGAACAAAAAATAAAAATAAAAATCAATCACTCAGTCACTCAGGAGGCGATAATCTTGGGGCCAAGCAATGGCTGTCAGATGACATTTACCCTATAATCGATAATAACCTTTTCAAAAAAGCCCAAGTTTAATGGACTGAAATCCATTTTTATTCTTCGCCTATTGTTAAGAATCAGTCAATGATGTCTCATGGTTGGGCGAAGTTCTGTTCCACAAGACTCACTCAACGACAAAAGGACACTTGTATTTATATATATATACATTCCTCCAACCTTCATCCCCTTCTCTGCCTGGGGTGGCGACAACCTGTTGCTCGAGGCCGCTGCCACTGGTTTAGAGAGAGAGAGAGAGAGAGAGAGAGAGAGAGAGAGAGAGAGAAGGGGCAAGGCTGGCAGCATCGTTAGTCTGGCAAATAATGGTAAGCTAACAATATATACATCAATTATTCCATGTGGCTCTGAGTGAAATCGTGTATGTTTATATATATATATAGTATATTTATATATATATGTTGTGTGTGTGTGTGTGTTTATGTATGTATATATATATATATGTGTGTGTGTGTGTGTGTGTGTATGTGTATGAGAGTAAATCAATATATATATATATATATATATATATAATATATATATATATATATATAATAATAATATGGCATGCATATTATTTTCTATTATATTCTGCAATGTATATAAACGGTATATTTAACAATGCATGGATATTATATAAAGTATATAGAAAAAATATATTGGGAAGTATAATACTAAATGATTTATACAACTAATAAAAGTGCTTACTTTCCTACTTAGTTCTCTCTCGTACGCCTAGCAACCACTGGCCCTCATGTCATACAAATCAGTTTCCTCTCTCTGTACAGAGAATAAAATAATTAATCCTCTTAAATTTTCCATCGTTCGCCAAGGCTCACCTAATGGGCGAATCAGTGTCAAAGCTGATTTGCGATCCATTATGTGAGTGTTGCCAACGGCACTGCATCAAAATATGGAGTAAAATTGAATTTACGTGCTAAGATCACGATAATAGGACATTTATATAATGAGTTTTAATAATAAGAAAGTCAAATATATGTCTTAGGTGTGTGATCTCTACCTATAAATAATAGTAAATATTAAGCATGAGGCAGAGCTCTTTCATTAACAATTTTGAGAGGCGTGCTATTTCTGGTAATTTAAAAGACGAAATTGGCAACTTTTACTGCAGGGGGTGTGGCCTCTGTCCTGGGTTAGAATAAAGCTCTCGGAGATTATCTTGGCTAAGTAGCGACCGCATAATTTGGTTAATATGATGAAAATTAACCCCTTTTTTTTTTGTTGAAGATTTGTGTGCTTTTAATAATATACTTTATTTATTTATTGTTAGGAGATTATACTAAATAAGTCAAATATATTATATAAAAAGCACATAAACATTACAACATCAAATTGATGGGACGCCAACAGCATCTAAAGCCAAGTCTTTCACCTTGTAATCGAGGAAAACACTGTTACCCAAACGTTCTTGTCCTATTTGCCTTACCTTTCAGAAAACTGTTAAACTGTTATACACTTGAATCAATAACGAAAACGCACTACCAACCAATGGACGTGTTCCATGGAGGCAAATTACTGCGTATGGTGTCATTTAATCCAACTGAAAATCAAGGTTAATTAACCGACAAGGTCAGTCTGGAACTGATAACAAAATCGTATGAGAAAAAACGATTACATTTTTAATTGTATCGCTGGCCACCGAACGTATTTGATTTATTTTCCTTTTAACCTTGATCTCGGCAGCCAGACGGGAGAGAGAGAGAGAGTTCAAATAGGGATGAAGTCATTGACGTTTGCAAAGGATGAATTGTCTTTGAGTGCTGGCGTTCAATAGACATCAAAAATCATAGGCGTAACATCAAAAGAGTCTAATAATTAATAATAATAATGATAATAATAATGGTATGCCTTCAAGGTCTCACGATAGGAACACGTGTTGCAATTCAGTAAAAAAATATACACAAGTATGCAAGTTTGTGTATGTGTGTGAGGTGTGTGTACGTCTGCTTTCAAATATACCATAAAAAATACGCTATCTCTCTCTCTCTCTTCTTACATTATGTATATGTATATATACGTATATATATATATATATATATATATATATATATATTATATTATATATATATATAATAGAGAGAGAGAGAGAGAGAGAGAGAGAGAGAGAGAGAGAGAGAGAGATTCTGCCTAAGTACATGACAGAACTATCACCACCAACGTCACTGGAACAACACTGACACCCACGAAATAATAGTACGAAATACCACGGCATGAGAAAATTGCGCTTAAATAAAATATTAACGAAAAATAACCATCCACTTAAGAACGTCCACTACATTACCAAATAAATACCTAAGGTCAAGTGTATACACATTGGCCCTATCGAGCGACCTTGAAATTAGCGGGCCGTCCACTTTCCCATCGATATTGATATTTCGTGAGGAACCGTCTGACGAAGGGCCAGGTACTCAGTATTAGTACAGCGTGACTTTGTGAAATAGTCATGATGTAACTATGCAGGCGTTATGCTTTTATTTCTGAAAAAAAAATTGACAGCAATGCAACGGTGACAGGTTACCCATGGGTGTCAGATACGCTTTACCAGAGTTAAAATTAAGAATATATAGTGGCAATTTTTGTCATAACTAAAAAAAAATTATGCGTCCATTTTTGTCATAACTGAAGATGAAAATATCTGGCAATTTTTGTCATACCTAACGATAAAAATTTTTGTCGCACCTAAGAGTAAACATACAGAAATGTCAGACATTTTATGTCATAAACGAAAGTTCAAATGTATGTGTCACTTTTTGTCATACCTAAAAATAAAAAATACGTGTCAGGCACTCTTTGTCATGCCTAAAATTAAAAATACAATGTGTCAAGGCAATGTTTTGTCATACCTACAACTCAAAATCCTAAAAGTAAAAATATGAAAGTGCTCAGACAATTTTTCGTCATATCTGAAAGTGATAAAGTATGATGACATATTGAGTAAAAAAAAACAGTGTTCAGGATGTACATAACACCTGAGTCATACCACATGATCTGTTAGAAATTATGCTAATTTTTATATATAATGCGTGTGCGGATGTTATGTATGTCTGTGTGTATATATATATATATATATATATATATATATATATGATATATATTATATATATATATATATATTATATATATATTCGTTAAAAGCAATTGCTTTAGTGGCATCAATAAGTTTCTTGCAGGTATCTTCATACCGACGAAGTTTTCTCCGATTCTCGTTCGTCAATTTCTGGTGAAAAATACGCAGATTTCCTTCTTCCATTTATTGAATTTTGTCGCGACAGCTGTTTCGCCTTATGGCATTATCAAGCGACTACTGACTTACAGTCTGGCCTTTCAGCCTATTTATTTCATCGTTGTGGGAAAAAGTAGTATGACCTTGAGGTATCGGGTACGGGTTAGTCTAAGATTTGATTAACAGCTTAAGGGCGGTTTTTTGGATACAAAGAACATAAGGACATATGTACTGTGACAATAAAAGTAAAAAGTTTTTTTTTTAAAACAGTGTTACATTTTTAAAGTGGAAAAATAAACAGGTTTAAATAAATATTCAAAATACAATACCATGTGCTAGTGTTTCCTTAAATGTATGTTTAAAATTTAATATGTTACAAGTTGGTTTTAGATAAAAATTACAAAATTACATACAGGAATGAAAATGAATATAGAAATCTAAATACAGGACTATATAAATATATTTATATTAATTTATATATATATATATATATAGATTTATATATATATATACATATATATATTTTATAGCATGCATAAAGGTACAAGTCAGATAATTTCTGTTTATACATAAATGCGTATAAATTAAATTTGAGTGTGTGTGTGTGTGTCCAAATGGTCTACGTTGGTTAACGGCTGCCGATTCGTGTTGGGCGGCGGGGTCTCAGCGACCTGATCAAGGATGTTATTTGTCTTTCGCTTGCGCTGGGTCCTCCCATGTCTTCTAAGGGGCGCGATGTTCCCGGTGGGTTGGGGCGGGTTGTCTGGTCCCTGTTGGCATGCGTATTTCTTCTCCTGCTGGAGGGGAGTATATGGTCCGATTCTTGTTGGACGTTCAAGGTCGGCTTCTGAATAGCGATGCTCACCGCTTCCGTTATTAAGAGGCGACTTTAGTTGTCTTCTCTGTGCACGACCTGGGTGACTTCTATGAGCTCTTGTAGTGATGGCTTCCTGTCGTGAACATCTATGTAATGTTGATGGATGGCTCCTTGATTTCTATGAGCCAGCAGACGTCTCCGAAGGGTCGTTGTAGTGTGCCCAATGTAGTTTTGGCTGTGAGATTTACACATCTCCTCTGGACAAGTAAATTTGTAAACTACATTCGTGCACATCTCCTTCGGTCCCCCCGGAGCGGTGCTCTTCTTCATTATTAAGGCTGCTACAAGGTTGGGCTTACTTTATATCCTGAGGCTTATTTTGTGGTAAGGGGCTTTTGGGGTTACGCCTCTGTTTATTATCCCGCGTAGCGTGCAGCAATCCTCCTTGTATGCAGACCCATAGTGTACACGATGGTAAATAATCAAGTTCTCGTTTTTCGTCATCATGTTCGGTTGGTAAAATTCGTCCATTTTCTTTTTTATTGCTGCTTCGATCATTTGATCTGCATAGCCGTTGTTTGTCAGCAATTGGCGAATTCGATCGAGTTCGTTGTGTATGTCCCTCCCAAGGCCAATAGAGTCCCTCCATGATGAGCTGTGTGTGAAGGCTCTGTTGACATACGCCCTCACGACAGACTTTTTGTATGCGTCCGGGCATTCCCCGCGTGCGTTCAAGCAACGGCCAGCGTTCGTTGCTTTCGTATAAACGGTCGTCTTAAACTGTCCTTCTTGTTGTTTTACCAGGACATCAAGAAATGGCAAAGTCTTCTTTGTCATTTCTTGATGTCCATTATCGAAATAATTCTCCCTGGTGAGAGAGGAAAGGGGCCTCCGTAGTACTACTAGCCTTCAGCATATCTCGGAGGACATCTTCGGAAATGGGCAGCGGGTTCTTATCGGACCTGTATACACGATCAAGGATGATATCGATCGTTTCTTCGACGGGAACATTCGTAAACAAACTCCCAGCGTCGAGTGAGGCAATATCATCTTCTGGTCCTTTTTCCTGTAGGAGATCAATAAACTCCACCGCTGATTTCAGTGAATATGCACCGGGCATGTAAGGTACCAGCAAATCATTCAGGACCTTCGCTATCCTATAGGTTGGGGATGTCATCTGGGAGATGATGGGCCTTAGGGGGTTGCCTCCCTTGTGCGTTTTCACTGTCCCGTAGCAGTAACCGGGCCCACAGTCTCCTTTTACCTTAGGGAATTTTACGACGTCTTGCTGATTGTTGGCCCTAGTCACAAGCCTCGACACTTTCTTTCTGAGGTCCTCGGTGGGGTCCTTTGTTAAACGTTGGAATTTGGAAGTGTCCAGGAGGATCCTATCCATCTTTTCAAAATAATCACTTTTCTTCATCACTACGTAGACTGATGATCTGTCACCTTTCCGTATGATGACAAATCATCAGTCTACATAATGATGAAGAAAAGTGATTATTTTGAAAAGATGGATAGGATCCTCCTCCAATGGAAATGTTCCAGTTTTAAGTAAGACATCAATAAGTTGACATTCTTCAAGACATATCCGCCTATAGTGTTAACACCAAAATTCCAGGGACCTTCGTATGTAAACGATTCCCATTCCCAGAGAGACAAGACGAGATACCCAATATAACTCTTAAGAAAACATACTAAATATTATTACTCAGTTACTGATATCCAGACCTCAAGAGAATTCTGCTCGAGGAACCAGAGAAATTCGGTTGCTTTCCGATTACGCACCGAAAAAAAACACATAAATAAAAAATAAACCCTCCGTGTGTAATTTATTTTCGATCGTGACATTTGCACCAAACCTGAATTCTTTAAAGCAGTCCTTTTTTTCCTATCATTTACCTCTAGAGCTATGTGGGCAACTTAGAACGTGACATTCAAATCAAATTCAATAGCGTTGTCGTGAGGTTTATCTTTATGATGGTGTTGACCCCAAACAGGAAGATACGTAAGATCTGCACTGTTATAATCCTGACATGTGAACCAAAATCCTTCTTCAAAGCAACTTTGTTGTCTCTGCAAACTGTGCATTTTCGAACGTGACATTTAAACTAAGTTCAATACTGTTGTTGAGTTTTATTTTTATGAGTGTGTACCCCACCCAGGAAGCTTAGTGAGATTTGCAATATTATATCCTGACCTTTAAACCAAATTCACTTGAAAGAAACTTTTCAATCTCTGACCATATAAACCTGACGAAGCCGAGGGAGATTTGCAATATTATATCCTGACATTTAAACCAAACTAGAATCCATCTATATGACTTCCTTTCTTATACATATTCCCCCCTGGAAGCTGTGGGTATTCTGGAGGTTGAGCCTAGAGATTCATTTCCAAATCACAGCATAAATTTTCCTCTAGTAATTCACATTTCCAAATCAGTTATCCCAGAAGCTTGAGAGATGAAATGTCGAATACTGACGTACTCCAGAATCGCTGTCTTTGCAGACAATTACTGCCTATCTTTAATCACTGAATTCAATAGATGCCAAATCTCGCCATTTACGAAGAAACTGTTTTTTAGTAGGGAAAAACTCTCTATCACGAGAGTATATATAATGTTCTAAAGGGTCCACAATAATACAAAATGTAAAAAGTCCGTGTATAATTTTGAAGACTTTACAGAAAGCTTTCGAACCCTTCCCTGGGTTCATCTTCAGTCCCTTTTACATTTTGTATTATTGTGGACCCTTTAGAAGAAACTTTTTTGTAATGAATATATTATTTGCAATCACGCACCACGAACGCTTATAGTGGCCCCAAGCAGAAACTCGTCAAAATTACGTTTTCATTCAATTCCATCTTCGAAGCAAATGTATCACTGAAATGTTTCTAATCATGCAATTTAAACAGGGCAATGGACACCAGTAACAAATACTTATATCAATAAAAACCTTCCAATCTTGTGTAAGGAGATACGAAGGAACTCCGTAACTCTTTCTTATGTATCCCAGAAAGCTTCAAACGTCCCCAGGCAGGAGATATATACGTACACCTGAATGTCAAACCTCGACATTTACATCAAAGCCACGTTCTTCAGAGTGACTGGTATTTGGAGACTGTTGCTTATCTACGATACTTTACAATCAATACAGTACGATGGTAAGCTGGTGAGCAAAAGCTGCTTTGATACGAGTGAAGACGACATTTCCAAACTGTTCTGTCTCTGATTGACAACACTTTCCTATGCAGGAAAGTGTGAAGTGATTCAACACATTTTTTTCATGTGTGTAACAACGATAATCACAGGTTAGCACACAGAGGTCTAGGCCCCCTGTAGTTCAAACCATTGTACGTAAACTGAATGACGGTACCTTGGCCCAAATTTTAATTAAGAGGGTCCTTCACGTAACTGGGATCGAAACTTACAGTTAGGACATTCTCACCTAACGATACTACCATATTTTCAAACAGCCTTGGAAGCCATCTCACAGGAATCAGAAGCAAAATTAAATTTACCCTCTATTATGAAGAAGAAGAGAAACATAACAATCCAGAGAACCTACGAGAAAGCTAAAGAAGAAGATGATGCAGAGGAAACCATTAGACCCCACCAGATGAAAATTTACTGACCAATCTAGGCAAACGCTAAGCCATAAAAACCTTTCTGAGTTATTCAGTACAAACTGATGGAGGCACCATACACATTTATTGGCATTACAGGTAAAAGACTGAAAAGTTTAAGGCTGTCACGTGTCCACAGTGTTCAAGTTCTTGTGAGGATTTCAATTTTGTTTGGTTCCGGTAATACGACATGTAGACTCTGTTGTGACAACGCCGCGTTTTCTTTGAATCTTTCAAATCTTACTATAATGGGCGTTATGTCTGTCCGTCCGTCTGTCATTCAATCACGGCCAAACGCCTGGTCCGATGGGCATGAAACTTGGCAAGGTTATAGTGGGGACCCCTAGGATGGTTTATAATGGGGTTTCATCCTACCTTCCCCCTCCCAAGGGGGTGGGGGAAAGACGGGATTCCTTGAAACAAAGCTGGTTCTGCCCGTGAAACGGGGCTGGTTGTGCCCGTAGATTGCTAGCATTTAGAATTGACTTTTATCCTGTCTCTAATGTGGCAACTCTATATTTTCTTTAAAGGTAAGTTTTTGCAATCTTCCAAAAACTTGATAGATACTTTTGTATTGGACGTGTTCAATTCAGAAGCTTCTTACCACTAATGGCCACCTTCGAACGTACAGCCTCATTTTTTAAAAATAATTTCCCATCTCGGTTCCAGCTCACAAAGCCCCTTCTCTTACCAAATTGGCCAACTGACCATCACGAGGGGATTACTGGACATCGTCACCAATGCGGAAGAAACTTTTTACTTCTCGGGAAAAAATAGAAACTGGAATGAAATACTCCTTCAGACAGCATCAAGAGTCATCACAGTCTTGCAAAGCTCCAATCACTGCAAGAGATTGCATAATTCCAGAGGGATTGGTAAACAAGCTCAGCATTCCAGGGCCATCTAGCTCCTGGGAGAGGTAACGTGTTCATAGGAGGTAAATCTGTTTCACCTTGCTTCTTTAGGAGAGAGAGAGAGAGAGAGAGAGAGAGAGAGAGAGAGAGAGAGATACGTGGTGAACTTGCTCCTGCGACTGGTAACGTGTTCATAGGAGGTAAATCTGTTTCACCTTGCTTCTTTAGGAGAGAGAGAGAGAGAGAGAGAGAGAGAGAGAGAGAGAGAGAGAGAGACTCTCCTCTTCCTCTTCCTCAAGAGACCTGACAGGAAACTAGTCCTTGTAAATGGTATATTCATTAGCAACCTCCCCTTCAGGCCATTAGGACTTTCCCCCCCCCCCCCCCCCCAGATAATTAGTGATTTTCCCACTGAGTTTCCAAGTCCTGGAACCCAAAACAAAGCGGCTCCCATGACGCTCGTTCTCCGGGTTGGTCGTTATTTGTAACGCGAAGCCAAGTCTGGCCTAAAGCCTTTGCAGAAACCTTGAAAAACATTCTCGAATTACAGTTTGTATTCACAAAAAACATTTCACGTCCCTTTTCACTACCCTTAGAAACGTACTGTTGATCGCCTCGTTCTATGTGAGACTGTGTTAGTCTAAACTGCAGTAAAAAAAAAAAATCATAAACATGTCGACAACTTATCACGCATATGACAAGAAGGTTGATAAAAGTCGACGACTTGAATAAAACATGTCGACAACTTATCACACATATGATAGGCAGGTTGATACAAGTCGACGACTTGAACAAAACAAGTCGATAACTTATTACACATATGACAATCAGGTTAGATACAAGTCGACAATTTGAATAAAAACATGTCGACAACTTATCACGAATATGACAAACAGGTTGGATACAAGTTGGTGGTCATAACCGGGATTTCATATGATTATCCAACATTGGCCAAAGGATAGTTCTCCACATGTTGTTATGGATTTGTTTTCAACTTGTCCGAGATATGTCGGCGGCAAGTTGCTGGCGTGTTGGAGATATGTTTTATTTGTAGAGTGCATGCACCGTAAGATGAAAGATAACATTTTATAGTTGATTTTACGTAATTTTGTTTCTTGGTGTGTGCAACATAACAGCTTAGACTGCCCTCACCCCTAAACACCTCAAGATGTCTTCAACTATTTCTCATCAACTTGAGAACTAACCAATTTCCAGCCTTACTTTTTCCGCCAATTTGCAAATCTTGTCGTAATCTGACCCAGACACTTCCACGTTACCGAAGCAAAACATGATCTGGTCATATCTTTGAAGCTCGTTAATTTCCTATTGTTCCTCACTCAATTGGTTTAATTAGGAATGAATGAGCGTCTATGAGAGTTGCTTTGGCATGTCATTACTTGATTTACGAACTCGAATGATTTTGAAGGATTCATTATAGCTGCAGCCCACAAATGAGGAAATTAGCAGGTGCTTCTCTTTGGAATGAAACTCCCTGTTTGTATAAAAGAGATTATTCATGACAAAAAGTGGAACATATTTTCTCGAGATTCCAAACCAAATGTAAATATTTGCATGACGTTACAGTACCAATGTCGAGTATTTTCCAGGAACTTTGAGAACACTACCAAATGCCTAACTGAAATTCCAGCTCCTTGTAAATATTTCCATAATGTTATCCTATCGTGGATTCGAACTAGCGGAGAGGACGACATTATTATCGACTAAAAAATTCCCCTTCGGTTTACATATATGAAAATATATTCATTCGGAGGTAGTGTGAATTAAGATATTAAAGGACATTTGTAGCTTAATACATGTATATGAATCACGGTGATAATGATATGATAAAAAAAAAAAAAAAAAAAAAAAAATATATATATATATATATATATAATATATATATAATATATATATATGTGTGTGTGTGTGTGTGTGTGTGTGTGTGTGTGTGTGTGAATTTTTATCAAATTGCCTATATCGGATACTTTCCGATATTACAGGGCCAACGAAAATACTTGAAATGAAAAATACTCTCCTGTGACTTTCAAGAATATGGAAATATCCTCCATAGATTGGAGTATCCAGATTTTCAAATGACAGTTGGTAAGTTCGTCATTAGATTGCAGAATGGTTAATAATTTAAATAAACTTAACAAAAGTTTTAATGACTTTGTTTACTGAGCATGAAATTCATATTCCCCAAAGTTTCTCAAAGGTCATATTTTTAAGAAAAACTCTTGCACACTTGTTCATGTTTATAAACCTGAATATTTGGAGGTAAAATATTTACACGATGAAATTCATTCAAGTTTTCATGTTTTTATGAGTAATACTAATTTCCCTCATGTGCAAGCTTATAAAAGTAAGCATTTAAGAAACGGTTTTTGTAAATCCAAGATTAAATGTCGACACACATAACATTGGTTAATGTAAATGAAAATAGGCAATATCAAGGTGCAATTCCAGATATATAACTTGGAAAACTAAAATTCTAAGATCTAACCTTGACGAAACTAAATCTTATATGACCGTATTGTGTTTACTAAGTTTTCGAGACCTAATATAAATAAAAAATATATCATTAAAACTTAATGTTAGGGAAAACTAACATTTTGAGAACTAAGAGATATAACATTGTAAAACTAACAGGTGAAAGGTTAAACATATTTAATCCATAACAACTCGATTTCAAGACAATCAAGCTTCCAATGGGTGCCATTGTAATCAATGGCCGCTCTTTCCTTTTCTCTTACTGTCCTGAAAGCTTCGGAATTCTCTCCCTGCGCCAGTACTTCCAGATTCTTATAATAACCTTTCCTCCTTGCAGAGGCAGTTTACCTGTCACTTCCCTTCTTCCTTATTGGTTAAACCTCTTTAATACTTCATCCTAACTCTCTCATCTGGCGCCAGGTTGCTATTTACAAAGGAATTTACTCTTGAATAAATCAAGATAATTAACTTCTCTGTTCTCCAGTTTTGAATAAAAATGGCACGGGATTAACGATTAGTTGCTATGGCATGGCGACACAAACGGCAAAATAAAGGAATTATTGGTTTCAAATAGTGTCGAAATGAATTCAAATTTTACATCAATACGTTATACAAACTATTTATTCACTCTATTGAAGTATTTTGAATAACTCCAACAAACCTCGCATTCATTTCAGAAACATTCAAAGTAGTTTGTTTTAAGATCTGTGAAGTTTATTTTCACCACAATTCAGAGGCGTAAACATCTGTATAGGTAAATGTAAAAGTGTAAATAAAATGCAAACACGTGTAAACTGGTCCATAAAAATTATATATATATATATATATATATGTGTGTGTGTGTGTGTGTATGTATATACACATTAAACAAAGAAGCACATCAGTATATAAACACGCTAGCACGTGTGATTATACACGCAATTACTAGAAGATAAACAAGCAGTTACAATTATATATAAACACGTAAACAAAAGGAAACGCTGAGGCAAACAAACAACAAGACAAGCATATATGTATAACCAAACAAAACAAACATGTGCCAAGATAAGGCAAACACGTGTAAACACCCAAACAAACACGCCATCCTTTAAAGCAACAAGCACGACTCAGTACGCACTCAAAGACAAGCACATTAAAAAAAAAATGTACATAAACACGCAATGACGAAATATCAAGAAAAGGGGGGTTTGTGTCAGAGTGTGAATTGAGGATTATAGAGAGGGATTCTCGTTTTGTATAACTTTTTTTTTTGGGGGGTGGGGGAGAGAAGGAATATGACCTCTGAAGGACTACATGTCATGTTTAAACCTTTATCTAATTTTCCCAGGTATGCTGTATTAAAATCTTAATATGCAAAGTTTCGTATCATAATAATAATAATAATAATAATAATAAAATAATATAATAATAATAATAATAACAATAATAATAATAAGAATAATAATAATAACAATTTACCTTTTTTATAATTGGGGATGTCAAAATTACATATTAATTCTAATAATCATAATAAAGAAACATTTCTTTTTATATAATCCTACATAAATAATAATAATAATAATAATAATAATAATAATAATAATAATAATAATATTGATAATAATAACAATAATAATAAAAACATGTACACCATGAAATTTCAAAACTGAAATAATAAAAATGAATAGGGTAAAATATGCATCTGGTTCTTTAATTTATATAGTAATTCCCACACAAGTAGTGGTAATAATAATAATAATAATAATAATAATAATAATAATAATAATAATATTTTAGAGAAGGCCCATTAAATTAGAAATAATAATAATAATAATAATAATAATAATAATAATAATAATAATAATAATAATAATAATAAAGAAAATTCCTTCAGGAAGCCAGAGAGAGAAAAAGCTGAAAGAAAAAGACGAAATATTTCGCTCATACTGGGATGGAATCAATACAATGAACTTTCGACAGACCTTATTATCAGTAGTAAGAGTCTACCCTTGTAACACTTTAGTGTGGGGTAGTGTACATACACACAGTACATACACACACACACAAACACACACATGCACGGACACACTTATATACACAGGCTTGTTCCCAGGTCACGCGTGTGTGTGTATACACACACATATATAAATATATATATATATATATATATATATATATATATATATATATATATATATATATATATATATATATATATATACCCACATATACACATGTGTATATATATAGTTTGTTTATGCAAATGGAAAAAGACTGAGTATGCATACATACAGATTAAATACACAGTAGATAGATATATAAATATATTCATCAGTGAATGTATATGTATTCTCATTGCGTATTCCATACAATTGAAAAAGAAATTAACTCGTAATATTCCGCTAAACATCCTAAAATTCCCGATAGAAAAAAAAATAACCTTCAACATATCTTAAAATTGAGCGTTATCTGCGGTGGTTAACAAACTCCCATCGAAGCATCTATAATATATAAAACAATATAAAATTCAATATAATATCGACAGGCATCTTGTCAAGGTACAACTCCTTGACAAAAAACAACTAATGAACAACTTCCAGGCCACTCTTACCTTCCTAGGTTAAATTCCAGTCAAAACTGAAGTAGTTGCGTCATCCGGGGGATCTCCAGAAGTCCTTAGTAAAAATCCAAAGTGACAGGTATCAGGTATATTCTTAAAATATATATATAAATCCACCCTTCCGAAATTATCATACGAACTCTTATTAAAAATCCGTGAGGTGCGAAAGACACAAGTCGTCTTAAAACTTTTATAAATATATTATGTATTTGAAACCTAGTGAAGAGTCGCTTTTCTTTTCGTTTTTTTAAAAGCCAGGAACCGCGGAGTTCTCGAGTGTGACGAGTGAGCGAAAACACGTGAACGTCCGTTCGCGCCAACAGCTACAAACCTTCTGGTCCAGAGCGGGGTCCAGCGCCGCGTGGTGGCCGAAATCGGAACTAGTCAGGGGGAGAGAAGCGTGGTTGCCGAGTAACTCATTTATGAAGGCTTTTTTGTTTTTTTTAAAGCTTGCCCATTGGGGGTTGGAGAGGAGTTAGTAGGAAGTAAAAGAGAGAGGGGGAGGGGAGGCGGTAGGGGGTGTTGTTGAGATTATGAGATTTACAGCTTGCTCTATGCATTTCCAATCTCTTTCTGTTCTTTTAAAGGGATACCATAATCTTCATTGGATGCTTGAACTTCAAGTCCATGCCCCTGTGGTGGTCTTGTTCCATTTGAACAGGGTTTATCTTCTGAATAATAATAATAATAATAATAATAATAATAATAATAATAATAATAATACTGAGAAGAAGAAGAAGAAGAAGAAGAAGAAGAAGAAGAAGAAGAAGAAGAAGAAGAAGAAGGAGCATGAATCTCAAGTAAATGGCCCCTGTAGTGGGCTTGTTCCCTATGAATAGACATCTTCTGAATAATAATAATAATAATAATAATAATAATAATAATAATAATAATAATAATAATAATAATAACCTTGAATTTCCGGTCAATCGCCCTGTAATGCTTGTTCCATATTTACTAGGGTTCATCTTCTGAATAATAATAATAATAATAATAATAATAATAATAATAATAATAATAATAATAATAATAACTTAATCTTACGTACCAGATGAATGTCAATATCCGTGCAACAAGAGGCTGTAAAAATATGACATCACAGGTGGCAATGTGAAGTTGAAAAGGTGCGCGACCATGGGGCCCTCAAATCGAAAGTAGCACTGTGCCTGGACAACTGGCACCCTATCTTTGCAGGCAATTTAGAGTCAAACAGCTGGAGAGACGTAATTAACTGCTTGCGAAAGCAAAACAAAGAGACGATGACAATTAAGCCATTATCGGGGAAAGGGTCTGATGATTTCAAATTCTGTCGACATTTAAGCACAAAAGGATTGTAAAAAAAATAAAATAAAAAAAGTTAAAAAACATCAAATCAATAAAACAATGTGACAGTTGTTTCAAGACAAATAGCCTCTTAATTAAGACAATACTGAATAGAGAGACAGACAGACAGACAGACAGACAGACGGACAGATAGATAGACAGTGAGAGAGAGAACAATTAACAAGAATTATCCAATCAAATATAACATCCAGAATCACTGGGTTTATTTACAGCAAACTGACCTCGTTAATATTAAATTGCTCTGCAACAGATACCTATTGAAAAACCGTCTGCTTCATAACAGAGCACAAACATTACATTGCAATCAATTCATTTTGAACTCAAATATTCTGATGTCGGTTCATGATAGGTCACCAAACTGACCTATCACTGAATGGATTCATCTTATAACCCTAGCACACCTACTCCAAATCCAGTTACATATTTACATTCAGACTTGAATTCTAAGGTCATACTAGGTCATCAAAATGACCTTTCTAATCCAATTTGAACTAAAATATACATCTATCAGGTCATGATAGGGCACAAAACTGACCTATTCTAGCATAGATTTACCTTTAAACCCTAAAACACTTGTTCAAAGTCCAGCTTCGTTTTTATATCTGATCTGAATTCAATGGTCACACTAGGTCATCAAAAAGACCTATCTAATTCTCAGGTCATAATAGGTCCCAAAAATTGACCTATTCTAAGTTACCAATTTACATTCAGACTTGAATTCTAAGGTCACACTAGGCCATCTGAATGACCTATCCAATTCCTATCTAAAATATACTTCTATCTGGTCATAATAGGGTACAAAACTGACCAAGCCTTGAATAAACTTGTCTTTAAAACCTAATACACCTATTCCTAAGTTCGACTACACATTCATATTCAGAGAGTGAACTCTAAGGCCATACTAGGTCGCTAAAATAACCTTTCCTTGAAGATTTAAGCAAACACTAACAACAGCCTCGAATTCCAAGGTCATAAAAGTGACCTATCTCGGAACAGAAGACTTCTGTCTTTGCTTCTATCATACACGTGCATCAGAATTAACCACCAAACCTGTACTAGGTTATAGAAATGACCTACTTGGCTTCAAATTAAGTTGGATGCATTCAAAGACAACTGATTAACTAGGGTTCAAAAACATATGAATGAGACTAGCCTCGGATTCCGTTCTCTGGATAGAAAGTTATCTTTCAGAGCTTTAAAACAACAAAGAATAGTGTAGCAATCACACACACACACGCACACACAAGGTCTCTCGCTGGGATCCAGACAACTAACAGTCTCTGGGTACTAAAAATACCAGCTCAAAGACCTTTGACGTTGACGAAAGTATTCTTTGTGTGCTCAATTATTGACAGAAAATATAATTTTTAAAAGACTCTACGGTTCAGGACAGCCATGTTTCACTTGCTTCTTGAATAATTTGTCAACATATAAAGTTTACAAGGTGACGAACCATCAGGTCATCGAGACACCCAAACACGAATCATTAGAGAGAGAGAGAGAGAGAGAGAGAGAGAGAGAGAGAGAGAGAGAGAGAGAGAGAATAGAAAATGCAATGTATTATAAAACTTGTCAAGGGAGACATGTGAAAAAGTTAATAAAATCATGGAGAGAGAGACCTTACCTTACCTTACAGACCTTACAGTTCGTTCGGGTTGCCCCAGGTCCTTCAGTGTGAGGCACCTCTAATGTCTACCAGAGAGTTGCTAGTACATCTTCCGGTATATTTTGCATCTTCCAATCTTGGATGGTCTGGGATGCAGTTTAGATATTTGTCGAGCTTATTCTTAAACACATCTACGCTCACTCCTGATATATTCCTCAGATGAGCTGGCAACGCATTGAATAGACGCTGCATTATCGATGCTGGTGCGTAGTGGATTAATGTCCTGTGTGCTTTCCTTATTTTTCCTGGTATAGTTTTGGGCACTATTAATCTACCTCTGCTTGCTCTTTCTGATATTTTTAGTTCCATGATATTTTCTGTTATTCCTTCTATCTGTTTCCATGCCTGAATTATCATGTAGCGTTCTCTTCTCCTTTCTAGACTATATAATTTTAAGGATTGTAGTCTTTCCCAGTAGTCAAGGTCCTTAACTTCTTCTATTCTAGCTGTAAAGGACCTTTGTACACTCTCTATTTGTGCAATATCCTTTTGATAGTGTGGGTACCATATCATATTGCAATATTCAAGTGGACTACGAACATATGTTTTATAAAGCATAATCATGTGTTCAGCTTTTCTTGTTTTGAAGTGCCGTAACAACATTCCCATTTTTGCTTTACATTTTGCCAAAAGAATTGCTATTTGATCATTGCATAACATGTTCCTATTCATCATCACACCAAGGTCTTTAACTGCTTCTTTATTTGTGATTGTCTCATTATTAGGTCCCCTATATGCATATAGCTTTCCTTCTCTGTCTCCATAATTTATTGATTCAAATTTATCAGAGTTAAATACCATCCTATTTTTACCTCTGCCCAATCATATACTTTGTTAAGGTCTCTTTGTAGAGCGTTCCTATCTTCATCAACAAGTAATTTCTCTACTTATTCTTGTGTCATCAGCGAAACTACTCACTACCGAATCCTTAACATTACTGTCTATGTCTTCAATCATAATAACAAACAGTATTGCAGCTATCACCGTACCTTGTGGCACACCGGATATTACCTTGGTTTCATCCGATTTCTCATCGTTTGCAATAACTATCTGTTTTCTGTTGTGTAAAAATTCTTTTAACCATCTTCCTACTTTATCTACGATATTGTGTTTTCTAATTTTCTTTGCTAATATATTATGGTCTACTTTGTCAAAGCTTTTGCAAAGTCTAGATAAACCACATCTGTTTCATTTCCGCTTTTCATATTTTTGAATATGTTCTCACGGTGGACTAACAGTTGGGTTTGTGTACTTTTTTCTTTTTTTTTTTTTTTTCCGGGTACCAAAACCGTGTTGTCCCTATATTAAACAAATTATTTTTTATTAATGTTTCATAATATTTTTCTTCATTACCCTTTCATACACTTTCATAATATGTGATGTTAGACTCAAACAGGCCTCTAATTACCTTGGTCATCTAGTTCTTGATCCACTTTTGAAAGTAGGGGTGATATATGCTAATTTGTGCTTATCATAAATCTTGCCTGTATCTACACTTTGTCTTAATAATATTGCAAGTGGCTTTGCGATAGAATGAACTACTTTCTTTAACAAAATAGCAGGGACTCCATCAGGCCCTGCAGCAGCTCCATTTTAATTTCATTAATTGCCTGCACAATATCAGCTTCATTAATTTCTATGTCAGCTAAATATTCACTATTTTCGTCTCTTACTTCTATATCATTATCTTCATTATCTATTCTAGGGGTGAATTCTCTCTTATCGTTCTGCCAGTATGTTGCAAATTTCCTTTTTTTCATTCGTTAATCTCCCTTCAATTCTCAGAGGGCCTATTTCTATTCTTCTTTTATTCATCTTCTTCGCATATGAGTATAATAGTTTGGGGTTTTGCTTGATATTTAATAGGGTTTTTTCTTCCAAGTCCCGTTTTTCATTTTCTTTTGATTGTATAATCTTTTGTTCTGCATTTTCTATCTTACTTTTTAGTTCTATAACTTTCCATGCATTTTTTTCTTTTGCAAGACCTTTTTTCCACTTTCTGATTTTCTGGAACAAGATCCTTCTGTCTCTTGGTATGCATGAATGATGTTTACTTTTCTTCTTCGGTATATATTTATCCCACTATTTTCTCTAATATTTTATATAATATCTCCGTATTTACCCTTATGTCATCACTTACGAAAATTTTATCCCAATCTTTGTTTAATTCTTCATTTATCTGACCATTTTATATTTTACTGTAGAAGTTGTATTTTCCATATCCTTCCCACTTTTTCATTTCTTGATTATCTCTGTTTTCACTTGCATTGGAATGAACTGTTAATTCTATGACATTATGGTCTGAAATGCTCGCATTATAAACTATTATTTCTTTAACATAATTCATCTCGTTCACAAATACTAGGTCTAAAGTATTTTCCTTTCTTGTTGGCAGGTGATTTATTTGTTGAATGTTGTATTCTAGTAGCATATCTAATAGCTTTTCGAATTGCCTCTTATCTTCTGCACTACTATTACTCTCTTTTTTATATGTATAAGTAAAACCACAATCTCCTATTCGTTCTTTCCACTTCTACGAAAGGAAAGTTGAAGTCTCCAGATAGGAGAAGAAATAGTCCAGTCCTTGTGATTTCTACATATATCATCCAATTTTTCAATTATTAAGTCAAACTCTTTAGTATTAGGAGGTTCTAATAATATTACTTATGTTCATTAATTTTTCAGATTCAAATTCTACCCGCTATTAGTTTCACATTCTGAGTTACTATATTTCTCATATATTTTTCCTTGTTTTTGTCTTTCCCATATATTGCGGTTCCCCCTTGATTCCTATTTTTCCTATCTGATCTATAAGTTTGGAACCCTTTTATTTGATCATCATTCCCAGTCTCTTGGGAATACCAGGTTTCACTTATCATTTTATATCTATTTTCTTTCAATTTGGGTTAGTTCTTCTAAGTACTCTATTTTTCTTTTTGAGTTTACTCGTAACTAAACCCTGCGCATTCATCACTATGATGGTTTGCGTGTTTTCTCCTTCAGTTTAATATTGGTAGTAATAAGGATTTTCCATGTCTCTTTCCTGTTCTGGTAGTGTTCTTTTTCCATTTCCAGAAATTTGACATTAAAAATCCAATTTTCCATAAATATTTTGCATTCCTTCAATCATAAATTATTCATTTGTGTCTGAATTGCAATTTTCTCCGTTTCTGCAATATCCTCTTGCATAATAAATACAGTTATTATCTCTTGAGTAGAATTTTGGAGCTGATGCTTTGAAATTTTTTTGCTGACACCTCTGCATATCTCATTGGTGGTTTGCTTTTCTCTTTTACCTGATATTCTTGATTTCTCTCTTTTTTGTTTCTTTCTTATTTTGGATTTTATTACTTGGTTGGTTATTTAGTTTGATTATGATTCATGGCTACAAGGTGCTATATTTGCATTTTTTGTCGAACTTGCATCCTTTTCCTTCTTTTAGGTTTTTGCATATTTTTGGATGCAGATCTCTGCAATCATCCCCATAGCCATCTAGGTATGCACATTTACCATATATTTCATAGTTGTGACATACCTTAGGATGTTTGTAGTAACATCTTTCTCCAAATCTGCAATTCCCTCTTTTCAAAAGGTTGCAGATTTTGTCTTTCTTGTCTATTTTTCCTCTTTCCCGTCATTGTGTAGATGCTGGGTAGAGCCTCTTCGGATTTGCTTTTTCTGTGTCATATCGTAATTTATTTCTTCATAGGTATAGGCTGCCTTTATTTCTGGCCTCATATGTAGTATCAATGAGTATCTCTGCATCCATACTTTTATCTTGTTCTTTGTTTTCCTTATTTTTTCCTGTCATTTCATTTTTGTTTACTTCTCTTTTCCGTTTTCCTCTTCTTCTTCTCTTCTTCCTCTTCCTCTTCTTCTTCATCCTCAACTATTTGTACATTCAATCTTGATTTAATAACATTGTCTATCCATGATAGACATGTTGAACAAAAAATTCTTGTATCTTTTCTCATATCTTGCATTACCTCAGCACACTGTGGATGGGTCGGAATGTTGCATGCAGCAACATTTTCTGATTAGGTTTTGTGGATTGACTATGCTATACCAAACCTTACACAGTTTGCATGCTTTTGGCAATTTCTTTTTTCCTAATGCATCAATTAGGATATTCACAAGATTCACCTTATTCGTTTTCTTTGTCGGAATATGTTGGTTTATGTATATTTTCTTTATGAGTCTCTTGACCACTTGGATTTTATTTGGAACTTCTTCAATTATTTTCAAGATGTTTTCATTAGATTTGTTCCAGTTTGAAGGATTATATCCTTCTAATATATCTATGAACGCTTTTGTATCTTTTTGGTTAGGACTGTTGCTGATTTCATAGATGAGAAATGCCAGTTCCCTTCCTGCTACCTCATCGTATTGCGAATCCGCCAAGCAAGCTAAATTACGCCATTTCTTCCCGCAGTTGGAACTTACTGCCATCTTGTTCTGATTTACAGTATTAAACTTGATAAACTAACTTAGAAGACGCTTTATCCTACTATTTTCACACTAATCTTATCACCGATAGTTCACGAACACTTCTAGATATTTCTCAAATTCTAGTCCAATGTTAAACTTGTGATATCTGTTGATTAATCTGACTTCACGCGGGAACGTCTCACCAAGCAAGATGGCTACTACGAGAGAGAGAGAGAGAGAGAGAGAGAGAGAGAGAGAGAGAGAGAGAGAGAGAGAGAGAATATAAAATGCAATGTATTATAAAACTTGTCAAGGGAGAGATGTGAAAAAGTTAATAAAAGTCATGAGAGAGAGAGAGAGAGAGAGAGAGAGAGAGAGAGAGAGAGAGAGAGAGAGAGAGAGAATATAAAATACAATGTATTATAAAACTTGAAAGGGAGAGAGATGTGATAAAAGTTAATAAAAGTCATGTTAAGAGAGAGAGAGAGAGAGAGAGAGAGAGAGAGAGAGAGAGAGAGAGAGAAATGCAATGTATTATAAAACTTGTCAGAGATTTGAAAAAAAGTTAAGTCATGATACAAGAGAGAGAGAGAGAGAGAAGTAATCCCAAGGTATTACTGCTCCAACTTCTGCCACTGTTTTTGACAAAGGGAAGGAAGCCTGACAGACCCGACCGTTAACCGAAGGTCTTATTTGTCGCCAATTGCCTCTCGTGGGACTTCACAGAACAATCAGTCCACAACAAACAGAGTGGTCAGATTAACAATGAAGGTTCTGACCCCCCGCAGATACCACATATTACTCGACATATTGATTCATACGTACACAAAACTTACGCCAATGAAATGCAATCATTTTTTTTTTTTGGTCAGCATGGGCATTATTCCACTGCACATTACACACAAACAGACAAATATGCAATCATTATTAGTCAAAATGGGCATTATTCCACTTCACATTACATACAAACAGACAAATATGCAATCATTATTAGTCAAAGTGGGGATTATTCCATTTCACATTACACACAAACAGACAAATATGCAATCATTATTAGTCAAAATGGGCATTATTCCACTTCACATTACACACACACAGACAAATATGCAATCATTATTAGTCAAAATGGGGATTATTCCATTTCACATTACACATAAACAGACAAATATGCAATCATTATTAGTCAAAATGGGCATTATTCCATTTCCCATTACAGACACACAAACAGATACAAATAGGCACACACAAACAGAG
The DNA here is from genome assembly GCF_015104395.2 of Macrobrachium nipponense. Taxonomy (NCBI): domain Eukaryota; kingdom Metazoa; phylum Arthropoda; class Malacostraca; order Decapoda; family Palaemonidae; genus Macrobrachium; species Macrobrachium nipponense. The sequence goes on from NC_061097.1 coordinate 32,955,144, forward strand.
AGAAAACAAACAGACACAGTCAATTTAGCCAAACATGCACCTCTTTTGATATGTCCAGGAATATGATTCTAATTCCAATTACAGACACATAGAAATACACACAAGTTTCGACTTTCACTAAACGACACAAACAGAGACAGAAACCATACACAAGCACAGTGTAAATTAGTCAAGACATACATAGAAACCATACACAAATGTCATCTAATGAGTCAGCATAAACAAGTTTCAACCTTCGTGCATGGAGGAATACAAACAGAAACAAACAGTTATGGCCTTCATAGCTACAAAGAAACAAACAGATGCAGAACTCTACATAAAACAATAAAACAAACAATTTTTAACCTTTATAGAAAAGGACGCACTGCCATCTACAAAAACAACAAACCACAAACGTATAACTCATTCGTTGACATTTACAAGCTTTGACGTTCACATACACTACCATGATTTCACAAGCCATACACAAACAAGAGCAGTTTCAACTTCCTTATACAAACGATACACAAACATACGAACACAAAGTACAGGCTTACAAAAGGACGTATCTTAAAAACCTGGAATTGCTCAAAATGTCTGAGAACTTTAAGATAAGAAAAATGAACAACAGTTCAACAGAAATGTCTACAAAAATCTGTCGCTCCAAGAAGCATCAACCTTATCTTGTTTTCTTAGCTGCTAAGTATGCTTTATTTATCTTTAGAGACTAATTATATATTTTTATTCTTGTTTTCTCTTACGCGGAGAGTAAGCCTACAAACTACTCTGTTGTTGTTCTTGTTGGGAAAGTGGGTGGGGTGGGGGTGGGGGGGGGATTAGAAAGCCCTATGGCAAAGCCTAAAAAGGCCTGAAAAAGGTGTTTCGCGTTGAGTTAAAGATACAGGAATTTTTGGATAGGCTGTTTATGATTTATTCATTAGCATAAAAATGTAAAAATACACATAGTGTGGATGTTAAACAGCATATGAAAAATAACTTCGAATAAAATATAGCGCATTTATTTAAATTTTCGTTGGTGAAACAACGCTCTATTTGATCGTAGACTTTAGCACGCGCATTCGAGTAAGATACAGGTCGGATCACGCCTGCATTTTTTTTAAAATTTTACGGCCTGTTTTAGTTGCTCTGAAAGATGACATATTCTTTATAAATAACCACAATTTGTGAAACACCATAACAACAAACAGAAAATGAAGTTCATTAATTAACGTCACATAAAACTTCCACAGAAATGAGTAAAGTATCCTGGAGAAAAATCTGAAAGGAAAGGTCAAACACGAAAGGTCAAACAACAGGGAAGAAGGTACTGACAGATCCTTACAAAGAAGTCTTTCAAAAATCCTCCTCAGAAGCCCTTCTTGCAGCTGACGTTAATTATGTCTAAAGGACTTTTTGTCTACTGCATTCGGTAGGATAATAGGGACTGGGCGGTTTTCTTAAGGATGATAATACGGGAGTCCTTTGTATGCTGCACTGCGTAGGATTCTCCGGTAGGATTCTTTCGCCAAAACAACCCTTTTCTGGTCTTTCTCTGGTGATACCTCAAGTTCTAGGGTCATATTGATCTTTTTTTTTGACATCATTTGATTCTTAAGGATATTGCTATGCGCCATTTTCAAAACTGGAAATATTGTTCTAAATCAAATTCATCTTAGATTTCCTTCAAGTTTCGTTGTCAAGTTTCTACAGTTCCCGCTGACTGCTACTGTTACATTCGAGCCTTTTTGCTGCTGTTGTGAATTCCTCTTGTTACTGGTTTAATCAGCATCACTTATTATTTACAGATAGGACTGATGTAATTATATGTACATAAATATATTACATTATATATATATATATATATATATATATATATATATATATATATAATATATGTGTGTGTGTGTGTGTGTGTGTGTATGCATATTTATATATATCAAGTTAGACCTCATCTGCTTCTGAACACAAATAACCCATCTACCTCTAAACTGAATCGAGATCTGCAATTAAGTTAAAATAAACATGTATATATATATATATGTGTGTGTGTGTGTGTGTGTGTGTGTGTGTGTGTGTGTGAGTGTGAGTGTGTAAAATTAAAAATTTACACACGTGTACAATCAAAATTTATGCTATGAACCTTGTTAAAAACAAAATTTCTCAAATAAATCCACCATGAACGAGTGAAGACCAGCTCAACAGCTACTAAAGAGCTCTTAGCCTTTTCAATTTACAATGCTTAGCCAATAGCCCCTCCCCCTCCCCCCTCTTCACACCCAACACCATCCGGTTAACCCGCCAAAAGGCCACTCCAAAAAACAATCTCGCAGCAAAAAAAAGAAAGAAAAAAAAAACTGTGAATCTAATTTCATCACCGACAGAGTTGAGCTTTCAAATGTATCGCTTTGTTTCTTCGTCTGAATTATACATCTGAAACTTTGTTATTTTAAATATGAATAAGATATTTAAGCCAAAGGCCAAGCACTGGGACCTATGAGGTCATTCAGGGCTGAAACGGAAACTATTCATCAACAGTTAGGAGGGGGTGTAGGTAAGTCAGATGAAAAAAAAAAAAGAATATGAAAGGAGGTGCGGTAAAAGAAACGAAAGGGGCTGCAGCTAGTGGCTGAAGGCACGCTGCGAAGAACAGTGTCCCCCCACGAGGTTCACTGACGGCACTATACGCCTACGGGAATCTCTATTATTGGTAATTCAACAATGAAGAATCAAAATGAGGAACAAAGTTAATTTCACTAGTATAGACTGGAGAGAGAGAGAGAGAGAGAGAGAGAGAGAGAGAGAGAGAGAGAGAGAGGTGGGTGACCCGGGTCAATTTGGAGGCGTCCGAAAGATTGATGATGTTGTAATTAGATCATAAAGGTTTAGTGGTCAGGTCCCGGGAGAATTTACGAGCTGGCTCTTCCTCTCTTTCATTTCATCCTCTTGTTTTCCTCTTCCTCTTTGTACTCTGCCTGCTCCGTTTGCAACGTGAGAGAGAGAGAGAGAGAGAGAGAGAGAGAGAGAGAGAGAGAGAGACACGTAATCTGTAGTTTTGTGGAAGATATCAGTGTGTATGAGTTACGTGGAATAACTGTATAAATTATATTAAGAGAATTTAATTGTGTATATATATACATATATATATATATATATATGAGTATATATATATATTTATATATATATTATATATATACACATGTATACATAATACATATGTGTCATCATACATACACATACATACTATATATATATACTATATATATATATATATATATATATATATATATAAATTGCCTGTCTAACGTAAGATACATCCTTACATAAGTTAAACTACTGCATACTGTTTGCGGCGTGTTTGTGGAAGTGTATGTATACATCTCTGCCAGCCAATAACCAGAAACTCAGTGCCAAAATACCTTTCCTTTGAAAGCAATCCCAAATCACGCAAAACTCTTCCAACGTCAATAGGATTCCCCTCAGCCCCTGTTTCCTTCGAGCACAGGATTCGGAAAAGCGCAGAATGACCAGAGATAATAAGGAGGATAAGGAGAGAGGATATTGGATAAACCAGGGAAGTGAAAACCTTTTAAGTGGACGGCCCTGAGCTATGGGGTTAAGGGTTGCCTTGGGAGGGGAGAGAGAGGCAGGTGGGGTTAGTATGGGAGGGGGTTGGAGTCTTATTGAAGATGGAGGGTAGGGGTATGGGTAGGGGAAGTGGAGGATAGGGTGGACGGGGGCGGGGAGGGGGAAAGAGGGCTGCTATTTATAGTGAGAAATGTACAGCCAGATTCCTGGCGAAGATTTCAGGTATTTTATTAATTTTTTTTTTGTTTTTTTTTATTTATTTCGCAAAATGGAAATATATATCCTCTCTCTCTTTCTCTCTCTGTATATTGAAGTGATATACTTATATATATTATATATAATATATATATATATATATTATATACATATATATATATATATATATATATATATATATATATATATATATATATATTGTTAAAAAAATTACCCATGTCCGGATCTCGTGTCCATGAAAACATCATTCTTGTGGCCCTGATTCGAGTTTTATTGGTCGAAGGAATGAAAATGCATTTACCTCAAAATAGCAAGGTCATAAAATACAGTAAAAATCTCTCCTCCATCTCCTTTCTTCTCTCTCACAAATATCTCTGCCCGTCGCACTCTCTCTCGTCTCTCTCTCCTCTCTCACTTTGCAGCCAGTGAGGCGAATTGTGACGCGAGAAGGATACTACAAAAAATTTTAATGGGTTCCTTAAACTTGTCAGGAAAAGCAATTTAGATTTATTTCTAGAGTGATGAGCCTGGGATCTCTGTCTCCCTGTCATACACACGCAAACACACACACACATATATACACAATATATATATATATATATATATATATATATATATATATATATATATATATATATATATATATATATATTAACTATACAATTTGAATTCTTCTCAATTATCTCAGCTTCAAAGGTCACATGCTGGCTAGGTGACCGCTCACCAACCTTATTCCTTTATTCCCGTTTGTAATAACCCTCTTAAACGAAGAATAAAGAAGAATTTAATCCAGGAGGGAGCGAATTTAACAGTAGTTCTTAAAAATACTGCTTTAAGTTTTGTTCAAATTATTTAAACAATTATTTGAAATGGGGAAGTGATGTTCTATATAATTTTGAACTGCTGTATCTATAAAGTATCAAATCAGATGTTTGTCTCCACGTGCCTTGATTGATTTGCAAAGCAAAATAACCCCGTTAAAAGTTGTAAATTAAAATATATTTTAAAGTTCATTCATTACAAATTGAAAAAAAATCAGTAAAATAATTTTAAATGCCTCAAAAAATGTAGGGAAACAGCAAATAAATTACAAAATAAATAAAATACAAAATAAAAATTATAAAATGTAAAAACATAAACAGTAAACAAAATGCCAAAATGAAAAAAAATTCAAAGTTAAAAATGACAAAAGTAAGAAAATGTGAATACAGGAAAAATAATTGAATGCAAAACATGATCAAATTCTGGAAAAGTAAAAATATACAAGATGAAAAAAAGGCAAAAGAAATTAACTAAAAGATGAACGTTTAACTTTTTCCATGATCTAACTCCTAGCTGATCAAAACATGGCCCTCCCCCTCAATCCCCCAGCCCCCCACACAAGGAAATCCAGTTCACTCCCTCCATGGTGGATTTTGTAGGTTACGTGAAATTCCTTGAGAAAAAATGTACAAACTTCTAAAAAGATTTGGAGATGAATTTTATTTTTAGAATTTTTAAAATTATTTTCCCAATGGATTTCACGTGACCTCCAAAGTCTACTCTGGAGTGAACTGGACTTATTTCCTTCTTTTTGGTGGTGGTGGTGGTTGTGAGGAGAGGGGGGCTTCTTTTCTTCAGCTAGGAATTAGATCATGAAAAATGTTAAAGTTTATTTTGCAGTTATTTTCCTTTGCTTTTTTTGACATTTTTTTCTTTACTGAATTTGATTTGGTTTTGTATTATATTATTTTTTCCTTTTAGATCTTGTATTTTGTAATTTATCAACTCTGAACAATTTTATTTCGTCATTTTGTTACAGATTTTTTTTGGCATTTTATAATTTTTACTTTTTTATCTTTTTTGCATTTTGTAATTTCAACTTTTTTATTGTTTACATTTTGGAACTTTACTTTTATGTATATATTTTTCGCATTTTGTCATTTTTACTATTTCTTTTTTTTTTGCATTTTGTAATTTTTTTTTTTGCAATTTTTATTTTTTTGCATTTTGTAATTTTTCTTTTTCTTTTTTTATTTTTGCAATTTTTTTTTTCATTTTGTAATTTTTACTTATTTATACTGTTTGAATATTGAAATTTTTTACTGTTTCTCCACAGTTTTGGGGGCATTTTCCTTTTCTTCTTACTAAAGATAAAAAAAAATTATTTGCAATTATCTGGGAGATTCCAGGGACCTAGAAAGATTGATTACAGAGAGGGATAATGAGAGTAAAGGTTTAATTCATTTGGGAGGAAGAATGCAGCTTGTCTTTCCAGAGATAAATGGCTGAAGTTAGACTGTCTCTCTCGCGCGATGGTATCTTTCTCTCGTTTTAATTGACCCAACAACTAATTTCTTGCATTGAATTAAAAATCTTTTTCTGATGAATCAATAAATCTCTTTTTATGATTTAAAGCTAACCTCTTGTTTACACTGATTTAATGACTAATTTCTTGTTTATGTTTTTTACTAACTTGTTTCTTGAAGTAAATTAAAAAAAATTTTTAAATTAATTTATAAATCTTTTCTTTACTGAATCTGAAATGAATTCAATCCGCCCAAAACAGGTTTTAATAACGAGTCATTCCAGTGCTCGCGTCCTTCGCATGCTGGAATATTTCACAAACTTCTTGTTGTTGTCGAATATGACTGAAGTTTGCAAGCAAGCGAGCAACAGTTCTTGATGAAGTTACGTGTTTGAAGTTGCAGGGGAGGTGATGTTGAAGCTGCCTAATGCCGTTCATGAAGTACTATTATTATTATTATTATTATTATTATTATTATTATTATTATTATTATTATTATTATTGGTGTTGTGTACCTTATGATGGAAAAAATAATAACAATAACAATATTATTATCCAAAACTGGAAAGCAGAGAGATCATCACGTCAATAGATACATTTCAATAAACAGATTTGAAACCCATGAATAAGCAAACTGAAATTATGAAAAAATAGAGCAACAGCGACTATCTTATACAATTTAGAACGCTAACATTATTATTCCTGAACAAATAAATGTGGTTACAATCATCATAACAACCAATTCATAGTTGTGATTGCAATAATTAAAATCATTTCATAGTTGTGATTACAATCATTATACCCAACACATAGCTGTGATTAAAATCATTTTAACAAATTGATAGTTGCGATTACAATCATTATAAACAATTCTTAGTTGTGATTACAGTCACTATAACCAATTGATAGTTGTGTTTACAATCATTATAAACAATTCTTAGTTGTGATTACAGTCACTATAACCAATTGATAGTTGTGATTACAATTGCTAAAACTAACTAGTTGTGATTACAATCATTATAACCAATTTCATAGTTGTGACTACAATCATTATAACCAATTCACAACTACGATTACAATCATTATAATCAAATCCAAGATCTATTTACAGGACCCAAACAAAATGAACTATTGACGTCCTTTCAAGATGAATTTCTCTGAGAACAATTCTTTCTCTCTCTCTCTCTCTCTCTCTCTCTCTCTCTCTTCTCTCTCTCTCTCTCTCTCCTCTCTCTCTCTCTTTCTCTCCTCCTCTCTCTCTCTCTCTCTCTCTCACCTAGCTTCACAAATCAATATGGCAATAAGAGTTCCACGAGGGGTATTATGGGAAAGCAATGTATAAATAGCAATCATTATTCCTGACATGACAGCCAAATACTCCTAGTTTCTTCTCCAATTATTATTATTATTATTATTATTATTATTATTATTATTAGAATTTCCTACAATTGATTGATTTCTTGAATTCTTTGCCATCGCAATTCCCATGGTCACTGGAGCCAAGGTCATAAAAAGGAAAATAAAAAAAAGTTCATAAAACTAGACTATATATTTCAAAAATCCCACAACAATAGTTTAGAAAAATGGACCAAAGAATTTGCTTCAGATTTACTAAAAATCTAATACATTAATAGCTGGAAAAGGTCTATAGTTTTGGAGCTAAAGAAACTAGTTCATAAAGCAAAACTATAATCCAAAAATACATTGAAAAAGGCTTTAATTTTAGAGCCAAAGAAACTATTTCAGAAACTAAAACTATAATCCCAAACTACATGAAAAAATTCTATAGTTTTGGACCTAAAGAAATTGTCTCAGAAACTATAACTATAATCCAAAAAAATAATTGAAAAAAGTCTAAAGTTTTGGAACTAAAGAAATTGTTTCGCTTACTATAGTAGATTCGCATCAACCGTGCATTTGATGTCTAGGCCAGTCCCTTACGACGCTCCTGATGGGCTGTTGATAAGCCTATCACAGGGCTGGAAACTCAGACCCTCACGAGAGAGTTCACATGGGTAGGATCTATGTTCCAAATCTCCTGAGGGATACTATTGAAAGACGTATCCCTCAGGAGAGGTGGAACATACAACCTGCCTATGTGAACTCTCGAGAGAGACTGAGAGTTTCCAGCCTTGTGATTGGAAACTCTCAGTCTCTCTCGAGAGTTCCCACATGGGTAGGATGTATATTCCAAATCTCCTGAGGGATACTTTTGAAAGACGTATCCCTCAGGAGAGGTGGAACATACATCCTACCCATGTGAGAACTCTCGAGAGAGACTGAGGAGAGTTTCCAGCCCTGTGATAGGCTTATCAACAGCCAATCAGGAGCGTCGTAAGGGACTGGCCTAGACATCAAATGCACGGTTGATGTGAATCTACTATAGTCAAGAACGCACATGAATAATGTACCACACAGGATTCATATTAGGTCAACGTTCTCGACGAGGCCAAACGTGGAACTTTCACTGCCTTACTCGAGAGCTATTGATCGCCTGGAGGAAACCGTACCTGGAGGATCAATAGCGGAAGCTTAATGCAAATTCTCAGTGGCCGCCTGGAAGTCAGTCGACATACCTTAGCATATGCCGCTCCCTTTAGCTAAGAAGGTCGTCGTGGCTTCCAGCTGTCGAGGTCAGAGACCTTTGATGATATATTTCGAGATTAGAAGTTTCTAGCTGCTTGATTCAAAAGCTACAAGATCTTCGCCAGTAAAGCTTTAAGCTTAAAAGCTTTTCCAGTTGCTGCCAGCTTTCGTGGTCAATATGCCTATACTGACATATTGCGAGGCTAGAATTGTCTAGCTGTTTGTTTTCAAAAGCTTCCTATCTTCTAGTGGCCGCTAGCTTTCTTGGTCAATAACCCTATACTGAATATATTTCGAGGCTACCAGCCTTTACCTATTACACTCAAAGACCACGAGCTCTTCGTCAGTAGAGTTCGAGGCTACAAGCTAAAATCGTCTCGCTTTCCAGAATTAACCTCCTTGTTGCCAGGTTAGGTCAAATAATCAGACCTACAACTGACAGCTTTCGAGGTCACAACACCTCTCCTCATAGACTTCGATGCTAGAAGCCTTTACCTGTTAGATTCCAAATCCACAAGCTCTTCGTCATTAGAGGTTGAGGCTGCTATAGTAGATTCACATCAACCGTGCATCTGATGTCTAGGCCCGTCACTTACGACGCTCCGAATTGGTTGTTGATATGCCAATCACAGGGCTGGAAACTCCTCTCAGTCTCTGTCGAGAGAGTTCACATAGGCTGTATGTGCGTTCCACCTCTCCTGAGGGATACGTCTTTCAAAAGTATCCCTCAGGAGAGGTGGAACATACATCCTGCCTATGTGAACTCTCTTTCGAGAGAGACTGGGAGTTTCCAGACAATTTAGATCAGGACGTTAGACCCGTAGATATCGTTGCCTGCCTTACATGCAAAGCTAAAAGCCCTTTGGTTAATTTCCTCGAGGTACCAGGCACCAGGATGTTCCTGACTGCCACGTTAGGTTTAGAAGTTAGGGTTACAAATGTTTTCGCTGCCATTCTACAGGGTTATAAGTCCTTTGAGAAACTGTGCCATCTTTAAACTCGAATTATAATGAATAATTTCATTCGCGCGTCCTGATAATTTGCAAGATTAACCCACTGACACTTCTGTATCAACCCCTAGAGGTACCAGGTTCGAATCCTGGGCGGGGGTAAATGCTCCTATACTCGTATGTAATTGCCTTTAGGTGTAAGTTATCCCCAGCGTACAGTAGAGTCTATATTATGGAGTGTTTGTTGCTTAATACTGTATAGTGGAAAAAGTTAGACCACTGAAATATAGTCCTTGGCTTTAAACCAGAATGTTTAAATGGACCTTTTATACATGAGACGTATCCTGATTGAACAGAAGAATTTATTTACACACACGCACACACAAACACACACATATATATAATATATATATTTATAATATAATCCATTTATATACATGTTAATATATATAATATACATACGATATATAAAACGTGAATATATACATACATACATATTATATATATATACATATATATATAATATATACTATATATATATATATATATATATATATATATAAAACTCTATAACTCTATAAGCATGTATATGTGTACATATATAAACACATAAATATGTGTCTATACACATACATATACTACAGAACCTAGGTGTATTAGCATACTATTAAACGAAGGCTTAGGTTTTCCTAACACACTGATACATCCATTGCATAGCCCAATCATACCATCCCAAATGAACAGACCCAAACCAGGTAGTTTCAGGGGAGGGGAGGAAACCCGATCACAAACAATTCCGCCCGAGATGACTTCCAATCGAACACAACATTCCACGAAGCGACGTCAAGAGCCACCTATCGGATTTCGGACGAAATACAAAAGGGATTAAAAAAAAAAAAAAGCAGAAGTTCGTGATAGAATAAACGCGTCATTTGATCCCGAAGCCTGAGATCGAAATGAAAAGTCGAACTTCAGGGGAAAATGAGATGCTAGAGAGAGAGAGAGAGAGAGAGAGAGAGAGAGAGAGAGAGAGAGAGAGAAGACCTTCGTCTAAGTTGTCATAAAAGTCGAACTTCACAGAAGAGAGAGAGAGAGAGAGGAAGAGAGAACATTCATCTAACTTGTCATAAAAGTCGAACTTCAGGGAGAAATGAGATGCTAGAGAGAGAGAGAGAGAGAGAGAGAGAGAGAGAGAGAGAGAGAGAGAGAGAGAGGACCCTCGTCTAAGTTGTCATAAAAGTCGAACTTCACAGAAGAGAGAGAGAGAGCAAGAGACAGAATTTATCTAATATTAAGCCTGAGAGAGAGAGAGAGAGAGAGAGAGAGAGAGAGAGAGAGAGAGAGAGAATTTGTTTAATTGTAAGCCTTGCAATGATAAGAGTTAATCTTCAAGGAATATATATATATATATATGTGTGTGTGTGTGTGTGTGTGTATATATATACATATACATATACATATATATATAAATTAATATATATATATATTATATATAATATATTAATATATATATATATATATATATATATATATATATGGAGAGAGAGAGAGAAAAAAAAATATTCGTCCAATTCACCATCAAAACGTCTGAAAACACATGCGCTTTTACGAGTTGAAAAAAACTTAAATTAGAATAAAAATCTTCAAGAAATAAAAAAAAACCTGACAGGCAGATGAGAAACTATTAAAAATGGCCTTTTTTTCTCATCTTTGAAGCAGAGAGAAAAAGCAAAGGGGGGCAAAGTGCTTCCATTAACAGAAGGAAGTTACCGACGACAAAAAGAAGCAAGCAGCCCTTTGATGCCCTGGGCAGTAAATAAGATGTTGACAAGAAGGAGGACACACACATATTTATATATATTCCAAGGGATTCGAACCTTTTCTGTTCATATTTGATACAGAGGTATTAGTTGAATTACGTACCCCTAAAGATGCAGTTATCACCATAAGCAATTCCAATTTGGTTTGATCTATTCCAAAGACAAAACTTTTACCATATTACGGTACATTCAAGTTTTGTACATAAGGTATATAATATGATATACAATATGAAATATTATTGTTGTTATTATTATTATCCACCCAACCATGGTTTTTTTCAATAATAAATAACACACGTATCATTTCGGGAAGCTTTGGTATGATAGAAATTTAGCTATTTGCCTTCATATATATATATATATATATATATATATATATATATATATATATCTATATATACATAAACTATAATCTCTCTCGAGGAGATAAGAGATGCTTTTGACCCATTTTCTATGAACGTCCGTAATCATTTTCTTTTCACCGCCCTTAAAGGGTGAACTCTGCAAATTTATTCCAGATAAAATAGGACAAACCAACAAGTTTTAAATGTAACATTCTTTTATCAATGTTTTTTTATGTAACACGACTATTGGTGCAAACAAAATATACTTAAATATCACTATAAAACTCTGAAGTTCTCCGTAAAGAGAGAGAGCATATACGAAAACAAACAGTATAAAAACTTGAGGCAGCGTGTATGAGAGAGAGAGAGAGAGAGAGAGAGAGAGAGAGAGAGAGAGAGAGAGAGAGAGAGAGAGAGAGAGAATTTTTCAAGTCCAAAATCAACAATCAGATTAAAAATACCAAATAAATAATTCACAGAATATTACAATGCGAAGCGTCCAATTAATTAGACGGGCTGAAGAATTCTTCCGTCTAATTAAGAAGTTTTTATATTCCTCCTCGCAAACAGCAAAATGTTATTAATTTTGCGTGTCAAAGAAGTCGCGGGTATATTAAGGAATGTTATGAAAGAATTTGTTTTTTAATCAAATGAAAATAATAACACACGTGTATGTATACACACACACCCACACACACACACATATATATATATATATATATATATATATATATATATATATATATATATATATATATATATATATATATATAAAAAAGTGAAAATTTTAAAAGAAACAGATAAGTTAAGAAGTGCAAAGATATGATAGAAAAAAAAATTAAAACAAAAACAATGTATCTATAGTATTCAGTAAACAAAACACAACAAAAATAAAAAAAATGTATCTACAATATTCAGCAACAAACCAAAACAAAAACAATGTATTTACATCAGTAACAAAAAAAAAAAAAAAAAAAAAAAAAAAACAATGTAATTTTTACAGTATTCAGTAAGAAAACAAAACAAAAATACATGTATACAGTATTCAGTAACAAACCAAAACAAAAACAATAAAATGTATTTACAGTATTCAGTAAAAAAAAAAACAATGTATTTACAGTATTCAGTAACAAAACAAAACAAAAATAAAAAAAAACAATCTATTTACAGTATTCAGTAACAATACAAGACAAAAACAAAAAAGCAATGTATTTACGGTATTCAGTAACGAAATACATATATATCATATATATATATATATATATATTATATAAATATATATATATATATATATGTGTGTGTGTGTGTGTGTGTGTGTGTAAAAATGATATGTCCGTTCATTCAGCACCTGTGCTATGTGTGTGTGTGTGTAAAAATGTAAAAACAAATAAAAACAAAAAGAACGTATTGTCAGTACTCGGTAAAAAAATAATAAACATAATTCATTTACAATATTCAGTCAGAGACACGTTGTTTTAAATTTACCACAAAACTGGCGTCAAAACAGCGGAAGGTCATCGACGCCAAGAACACTAATTCAACTAATTAGGAGACGTACACAACTATTCGTCAATAACGAACTGGAAATGTATTCAAGCCTAATTCACCGGCTTTCTAAGAAAATCGCCAACTTCCCTACCATTAATTCGGTAGGTTGATTATGATTCTCACACTGAATTCAACACCTACAATTCACAGAGGTAGAACACAGAACTCACTGAATTATAAAATATAATGAATTCACTCACAGCCAGTGAAATTCAAACCTCTAAACTCACTGAATTATAACACCAATTCACTGGGGTCGGGACCATGAATTCAATTTGAATTCGTTTTGTCAAATTCACTGACCTAGACCTACTAAGTTGGAATACGTACACTGAATTATAAATGTAGTGAATTTACATAAATTTACAGAATTCCGTAGCCTTTACCTACCTTGAAGCCCCAATTTCAGCAAACAGTTACATCGGTACATTACCTGTAAAAGAGAAAAAAAATTTAAATTAGTAGAAAATACAGGAAATTGTATTCAAGGTGAATGTTATATTTTATTAATTGTTTTTATGTTACATAATAATAATAATAATAATAATAATAATAATAATTATAATGATAATAATAACAATAACTATTATTTTATTAAAAGTAATGGCTACTTCAGCAGCGTTACACTTGTAGAGATTCTTCTCTATTTTGCGAATAGCGGCTTTCCGTGCTACTTAAAACAGGCTAGTAGAGCGCCGCCTATAGAGGTCATGGTCAAATACAGGGTCAAATAGGTGTATATATTTGAATTTTACAGATAAAAACTATGATACCAGAGTCATCAAAGTCATTAACGATTTTCTCTCTCTCTCTCTCTCTCTCTCTCTTCTCTCTCTCTTTCTTAAAGCGAGCTTTCGTCTGGAGCTGCCAGACATCCTCGGGCTGGGAAGCTGAGGGTGGACTGATCTTGGTGCGGTGTCCGTCCTCCTTATATCTGTGGCTGACAGCAGGGGGTCTGCCCCATGCTTGTCTCCTATTGGCTGGTGGCGGTGAGTCTTGTTTTCATTGGCTGCCTGAGCCAGGTCTCAAGCCACTTTCTTCGGGCCGATGGTTGCGTTGCAGCATATCCTGCAGCCGCCTGGACCTCCTAAGCGGCGCTGTAACATTGATGGGCGTTGCGCTACGCTGTGGGACGTCACGGCTACTTTGATTTCCCTCGGCTGCAGGGAGTACCTCGTTCGGGGCGTTGTCATCCATAGAGTTGTCATGATCGGTGGTGTCATTGTTGGTGGCAGGTCTTCTCATACTCGTAGGGAGGAGAAATTCTTCCTGCGTCGTATTCAGATTAGGTTTTATTTGCTGGATGAGTAGCGCCTCCAGCAGGCGCAACCGACGGGGCATCAGGGCCTTCCCGATGATCTTCGTGTTCTTTATGATGACATCTCGGGAGATGGCCTCGTGATGTTTGGTGCGGGCGTGATTCTTTATAGCCCCCTCTTGGGCGTGGCACGAGAGTCTCTTCGACAGTCGCATGGTAGTCATACCTACGTAGGCGCCGCTGCA
>NC_061097.1:32970461-32977961 GCF_015104395.2 Macrobrachium nipponense
AGAGAACTGAAAAGGAGAGGCCATAGCAGCGAAATACGAGAGAGAGAAAAAAAACAGAGAGAATGAGAAGTTTCAAGGAGAGAACTGAAGAGGAGAGACCCAGACCGCAGCAAAATAGGAGAGACCATGACTGCAGCAAATATGAGAAGAGAGAGAGAGAGAGAGAGAGAGACGAGAGAGAGAGGAAGAGAGAGCGGCCTTGAAAGGCACAGCGTACAAAAGGTCTTCAAGACGATTATCAGATCCCAGACATGACCTTGAAAAACTAACAACGGCTATTCAATAAGTCTTCTTTTGGGAAAGCTTTGTGGAAGCACAAAGATGTTTTCCCTTGAAAGGAAGAGGCTCCGTCCATAGGCATTCAGCTCCCAACTTCCTCATTAGATGGTTCCTGGATTGTAGGTTTTGTTTTCACCAACGTCATATTTTTCAGTCTTTCCAGATGATGGCAACATAAATGTAGATATATGTCTCTATATTACACACATTTCAATTATTTTTTCTCCAATAAAAAAATAATAAATACCTATTTAGATATATATGTCTGTAATACATATACATTGAATAGATGTATATATATATATATATATATATATATATATATATATATATTTATACATACATATATAAAAAAAAATTACACACACAGACAAACACACCCACACATATACTATATATAAATATATGTATATATATAATAATATCTATAGTATGATATATATATTATATATACATATATATATATATATATATATATATATATATATATATATATATATATATATATATACATATATAATATAAATATCTTGATCACGAAGTATATAAGACGTGATGCTAAGTATAAATAAAGGTTTTTGGCACGAAGGAAAAAAATGAAAAAGCGAGATATATATATATATATATATAAGTCATATCACATTACCGTGATTCATATACACTATATCGAGCTACAATGTCCTTTAATATCTAATTCGCTCTACCTCGGAATTAATATATTTTTCATATATGCTTAACCGAAGGGGAATTTTTCTCGATAATAGATTTACCTGTACTTGGGCGCGAACGCAGGTACATTATAAATCCAGGAGCGTCAGTGGAAGCTAAAACCACTCAACCACCGCGAGAGGCTTAAAGGTATATGTCGTCTCTCACCTCAAATACTTTCTCGCGCTGAAGTATTCGTTGGTTTGGAGACAACATCAACCCGCCTCGACTCCGGTAGTTAAGTAGCGCTTTTGACAACACGTAGCATTTTACATAAGTCATATCACATTACCGTGATTCATATACATATATCGAGCTACAATGTCCTTTAATATCTAATTCGCTCTACCTCGGAATTAATATATTTTCATATATGCTTAACCGAAGGGGAATTTTTTCTCGATAATAGATTTACCTGTACTTGGGCGCGAACGCAGGTACATTATAAATCCAGGAGCGTCAGAGGAAGCTATCCACTCAACCACCGCGAGAGGCTTAAAGGTATATGTCGTCTCTCACCTCAAATACTTTCTCGCGCTGAAGTATTCGTTGGTTTGGAGACAACATCAACCCGCCTCGACTCCGGTAGTTAAGTAGCGCTTTTGACAACACGTAGCATTTTACATAAGTCATATCACATTACCGTGATTCATATACATATATCGAGCTACAATGTCCTTTAATATCTAATTCGCTCTACCTCGGAATTAATATATTTTCGGTTAAGCATATATGAAAATATATTAATTCCGAGGTAGAGCGAATTAGATATTAAAGGACATTGTAGCTCGATATATGTATATGAATCACGGTAATGTGATATGACTTATGTAAATGCTACGTGTTGTCAAAAGCGCTACTTAACTACCGGAGTCGAGGCGGGTTTGATGTTGTCTCCAAACCAACGAATACTTCAGCGCGAGAAAGTATTTTGAGGTGAGAGACGACATATACCTTTAAGCCTCTCGCGGTGGTTGAGTGGTTATAGCTTCCACTGACGCTCCTGGATTTATAATGTACCTGCGTTCGCGCCCAAGTACAGGTAAATCTATTATCGAGAAAAAAATTCCCCTTCGGTTAAGCATATATGAAATATATTAATTCCGAGGTAGAGCGAATTAGATATTAAAGGACATTGTAGCTCGATATATGTATATGAATCACTGGTAATGTGATATGACTTATGTAAAATGCTACGTGTTGTCAAAAGCGCTACTTAACTACCACCGGAGTCGAGGCGGGTTGATGTTGTCTCCAAACCAACGAATACTTTCAGCGCGAGAAAGTATTTGAGGTGAGAGACGACATATACCTTTAAGCCTCTCGCGGTGGTTGAGTGGTTATAGCTTCCACTGACGCTCCTGGATTTATAATGTACCTGCGTTCGCGCCCAAGTACAGGTATATCTATTATCGAGAAAAAATGCCCCTTCGGTTAAGCATATATGAAAATATATTAATTCCGAGGTAGAGCGAATAGATATTAAAGGACATTGTAGCTCTGATAATTTATATATATATATATAATATATATATATATATATATATATATAGATATATATATATTATATATTCTCATTCATCCGTCCCACTGTCTTTATTCTATCCCAGTACATCTCAAGCTTGTATACTACCCCCTTACCGTCCACAGAAAAGCAAATATGAAAACATCCTCATCTCAAGACCATAGAAAACGTCCAATCAAAAACATCTCGTTAAGACTTCATTCATAAATCCTAGAGCTATCACACAAACAAACAAACGAACAAAAACAAAACAAACTGAAGCGACTTTCCATCTGCTTTGTGTGAGGATGAAAGATTAGTGTGTATTATATACCTACGATTTAGGGATATACAAAAAAAAAGCAATAAAAAAGAAAAATAAACAGTTCAAATAATCACAGACATTCTTCGGAAGATGGAAATGAGACCTTGAAATACCCATTGGAAAAGAGGAGTCTATCTAAATATCGCCCCCGCCCCCCTTTACCCATACCAGTACCCTTACACTAATTCATCCAATGGGTTTCCCTTTGAATGACCCTCCCCACCATCCACTACCCACCCACCGCTAAATTCCCCTCCCACACCCCCACCCAGGCTGGTTACCAGTTCCCTTGAAAAATAAATGAGTGGTCCCAAAAGGAGTGTCTTTTGGGAAAAAAGAGAGAGAGAGAGAGAGAGAGAGAGAATATGAATAAACATTCATCTAGACCTCAATCAAGGTTAACCCCACCTCTCTCCCACTCCCCCCAAATCATAAATAATGGAAAAACTGTGTACTCACTTATTCAGTCTCTAGAAACACACGCCTTCGCTTCTGGCGTTGCCATGGCAATCGCGGGAGGTGATTGCGTCATACCTACTTAGGCAGAAGCGTTGATGATTCCTGAGACAAATTAAGACAGTCATCCTGACCGACTCGAGGACACGGTTATGTGTTCTCTCTCTCTCTCTCTCTCTCTCTCTCTCTCTCTCTCTCTCTATATATATATATATATATATATATATATATATATATATATATATATAATATATATATATATATATATATATATATATATAAAATATCACAAATTCTTTGTAATTTGTATTTTTCCTAGCGATACTTACCTCGAACCATTACAGTGGAGATTCCCGGATGTCGATCCGGGTCCGACCAGAAAAAACTGGTTATACGCCGCACCCAGGGCAGACCTATGCCCTTAGGGGTCCAAGACCACGTTTTCCTACTGACCTATCGCCAATCCTTCTTACTCAACTCCGAGGTGCCTCCCCTATGCTTCAGCGGGGCTGGAAGGGAGGGAAATGTACTTCCATGGTTCGAGGTAAGTATCGCTAGGAAAAATACAAATGACCAAGAATTTGTGATTTGTTCCGATGCGAGATACTTACCTCGAACCATTAGAGTGGAGACTCATTCCTTAGGAGGAGGGCGAAGGTTAAGGGAGGAACGGCCCCAAAGGTGCTAGGTCAGAGGAGGGGCGACTGCTCCCCTTGAAACTCAACCCTGCTCCGTTACACTGGGGGTTGTTCCGGGGAGGTCCTAAATCAAGCCTAGTGTGGATATAACCAAACCTTGACATGTAAATCTGTGGGTTGTACTGAATAACATACGCACTCCCGCGTATCTTACCTGAGTATCCTGGATTCCTCACTTACTCCGAAAGCCCAGGGGGAGCAAGGACAAGGATCAGGGGGGGTATGAGGAACAGTCACACACACTCATACACACTTCATACACACTGGCCCATCCACCCCAAGAAGGGTGAAGAGGGGACCTAGACCTGTTGCTGGCCTGCCACCACGGGGCCAATCTCAAAGGCATCGAGAGACCTCCTCGTGCAGTATTTTAGTTAGTGGGCTGTGAACGTCGACTGCCTATTCCAGACTCCTGCCCTCAGGACCTGGTCCACTGCCATGTTCTTTGAGAACGAAAGGGAAGCCCCAATTCCCCTGATGTCATGGGACCTGGCTCCCTTTGGAGGGGAAAGGGCCCCCTCCTCGTAGGCCCTCCTGATGGTTTCTCTCAGCCAGAAGGAGATGGTGTTTTTCGAGGCTGCCTTCTTCACTCTCCCCGTGGTGACGAAGAGGTTCTTTATCTCCGGCCTGACCCGAGCTGTCCTTTCCATGTACTTTCGTACTGCCCTCACTGGACAAAGGAGATCCTTAGGCTGGTCCGATTTCGGGAGGGCAGGGATGGAAAACTCCATTAACCTGAGATCCGAGACCGAGGGGTTCTGATTCTTAGCCACAAAGGAGGGGACAAACCTGAATGAGAGTTCTTTCCATCCCCTCGTGTGGGCCACTATGTACGACAGGCCGTGGAGCTCTCCCACCCGCTTCGTGGAGGCCAGAGCTAGCAGAAACACCGTCTTGAGGGTCAGCTCCCTATCCAGGATGTCCTTGAGTGGCTCGAAAGGGGGCTTCCTCAGGGAGTCCAAGACTATCGCAACATCCCAGCGGGGAACCAAGCCGGCGCGGGGGGGGGACACTTCTGCTCAAAGCTCCTTATGAGCAAGTCCAGCGGTTTTGAGTTCCCCAGATCCAGCCCTTTCAGGGGTGAAGACCTGGCTTAATGCGGCCCTGGCTCCTTTGACCGCCGGAATTGACAGGCCTCTGTCCAACCTCAGGTAGGTCAAGAATTCTGCGATGTCTGGGATCTTTGCTCGAAAGGGTTCCAGGTCCCTCTTCCTACACCAGGCCCCGAAAACCTTCCACTTTGCCTGGTAGATGTGAGAGGAGGACTCCCTCAAGTAACCGGACATGTGAGAGGCCACCTTCAACGAGAACCCTCTCCTATCTAACAGCCGCTTGATAGTCTCCAGCCGTGAAGGGAGAGGGCTGGAATGTTCCCGTGGAACCTCTCGAAATGGGGCTGCCTTAACAGATCTGGCCTGGGGGCAGCTCCCAAGGTGGTAGAGAGGCCAACTCTAGAAGGTCCGGGAACCACTCCCTGTCTGGCCACCAAAGGGCCACCAACATCAGCCCGAAGCAGAGAGACTTGAACTGCAAGCTCTGGTCCTCCCACCTTATGCGCAGTTACTTCCTGGAGGACGGGTGTACCGGGATCTGGAAGTAGGCATCCTTGAGATCCAGGGACATCACGAAATCCCCTTCTCTCACGGAAGTCAGCACCGAGCGTGGCGTTTCCATTTTGAAGGGAGTCTTTAGGATGTACTAGTTGAGAACTGAAAGATCTATGACCGGTCGCCACCCCCCCGACGACTTCTCCACCAGGAAAAGGCGACTGAAGAACCCGGGGGAGTGATCTACCACCTGCTGGAGGGCTCCCTTCTCCAGCAGTGCTTGAGCTTCTAGCCTTAGGGCCTCCCTGTGACCGGGGGTTCCGGGGCTGAGAAGACAGATTGGCCGGTTCCCCTGTCAGGGGAGGCTTCTGGTCTAGAAAGGGGATTCGGTAACCGTCCCTGAGGACCTGGACTGTCCAGGGCTCGGCTCCGTGATCCTCCCAGTCCTGCCAACAGCTCGAGAGGCACCCCACCCCCCCCGGTGGCGAAAGACACGGCAGGGGGCCTCGACTCCTACTTCCTCCTAGGGAAGTGGTTGTTCCGACCCCTCCTGGAAGTAGAGGGGTGTCTGAACCTGAAGGGTGCCTGAGAGGGCGGGAGGGTCCTGGGGGAGGGCTGAGTCCCCTGGTCTCCCCAGTTCCAAGGGGCTGACTCCGTGGAGGGAGCAGAGAGGGTCCTATTCTGAGGCTTCGGCCTCGCTAGATCTTTTCGGCACTGACTGACGTAGGGGAGGGGCCCTATATATGATGGAGCCTTGGCTGGCCTTCCTCCACCGTCCCACAGACTCCTCCACCAACTTCTCCAGAAAGAGAGCAGCCCCCTCCACTGGGGCATTCCGAAGGGTCCTGAGCTCCCTCTCTGGAATGTTCCTAGGGAGTTTGGCTAGCACGGAGTCCCTCCTCCTCAAGACCCAGTTTGCCCATAACGAGACCAGATGGGTCGTGAGGAAGCCCAGGGACTTACCCCCTGACAAAATCAGTTCCTTGAATTGGGCAAAAGAGGCCTCGTTCCTCAAGTCGTGGAGGGTTGCGAACCTGGCTACTGCCCCAGACCACAGATCTAACCATGAAGCCAAGTGAATAGAGGGCCAAGCTGTGACTTCCATGGCCATAGCCTCCTGGTGGGAGAAGGAGACTAGCCCTCACGCGAGCCTCTTTTCTGAGAGTCTGGGCGCCAGGGTCGCCAAGTTACCCTCCACGGATTTGGAAAGAGGGACACCTTCCGAGGCATATAGCCTTCTCTGACTCGGCTTAGACGCTGCGAGTAGCCTAGCCGAGGAGTGCAAACGCAGGGAGTTACTCGACCCCGCTATGAGTTTCTCCACCACCGTCAGGGACTTCTTCGTATTGTTGGACCTAAGGAGGCAGAGAGAGGGCTTGTGTTCCTCTGGGTCCCTGAACAGAATGTCCACAGCCATGGATCTGTTGTCCTCTATCGTCGGGGCTGCCTCTAGCTGGTTCATGGACCTAATAAGAGAAAGGACCCTCCTGAAAGTTGAACTCTCATCCACTGGACCTAGTTCCTCCAGGGCATTCTGGAGTTCTTCTTGGATGAGGGTTTCTTCCTCAGCGTCACGCGATGGAGGCGAGACCCCAGACCTTGGATGGGGGGAAGCTGGAGAAGCTCCCCGGAGAGGGACACTTAAACCCGGTTGTAAACCAGTCTCCTGCAAGGGGGGATGCCCCAAACAGGTTGTAAACCAGTCTCCTGCAAGGGGGGATGCCCCAAACACCTGGACCAGCCTGAGGAGGAGCTCAATCCTGAGCGGTGGGGGGGCTCTGAACTCCCTAAGAAGGCATCGGCCCTAGGCTCCATCTGCAAAGGCGACAAGCGTGTAGGAACCCGGAAGAAGGGAGCCTGCTCGGTCATGGAGGCCAACCCTATGGCTGAAGAGACCGAGGCAGAATCCACGGGGACCGAGGAATGAGCAGGGAGGATGCCGGCTGGGAACCCGTAAGGAACCGTCCTAGGGACCACTGGGGC
>NC_061097.1:32982961-33027961 GCF_015104395.2 Macrobrachium nipponense
TATATATATATATATATATATATATATATATATATATATATATATATATACAGAGAGAGAGAGAGAGAGAGAGAGAAGAGAGAGAGAGAGAGAGTTTCTAATTATCTACGACACATTTCAATTTTTTCATGTTTTGTCTCAAAAATAAAAAACACACACAATACGATTCCGCATCTATTGAAGACCGTTGCTTAATTAGAGGAGTTTTGTGAATGAAAAAAAAAAAAATGAATTTCATACTCGTGTTATGTAAATTAAAAATTAAATTATACAATGTTGTTATATAATGCAATGGTTGTTCGGACCGTGTAAATGAAACAATGATACAATAAAAAAAATTACTATGTTATTATAGTTACCTATGTATTATTATTATTACTATTATTATTATTATAATCATTATTATTATTATAATTTTTTTTTGCTGCTCTATCACAGTCCTCCAATTCGACTGGGTGGTATTTATAGTGTGGGGTTCCGGGTTGCATCCTGCCTCCTTAGGAGTCCATCACTTTTCTTACTATGTGCGCCGTTTCTAGGATCACACTCTTCTGCATGAGTCCTGGAGCTGCTTCAGCCTCTAGTTTTTTTTTTAGATTCCTTTTCAGGGATCTTGGGATCGTGACTAGTGCTCCTATGATTATGGGTACGATTTCCACTGGCATATCCCATATCCTTCTTATTTCTATTTTCAGATCTTGATACTTATCCATTTTTTCCCTCTCTTTCTCTTCAACTCTGGTGTCCCATGGTATTGTGACATCAATGAGTGATAGTTTCTTCTTGACTTTGTCAATCAATGTCACGTCTGGTCTATTTGCACATATCTGATTCTTAGGGCCTCATCTTGTGCCGCTGTTATCATTCCTTCAGTTTCCTTCTTTAGCTCTCCCCTCTGTAGCCATTGCCATGTGTCATCGCGCTGGCTAGTTCTTTAGTCTGTCTCATGTATTGTCCGTGCAGTGGTTTGTTGTGCCATTTCTCTGTCCTGTTTGTCATTCTCCTGTCTCTGTATATTTCTGGGTCTTCGTCTACTTTTATTAGTCCTTCTTCCCATGCACTCCTTAGCCACTTGTCTTCACTGGTTTTCAGATATTGCCCCAGTGCTCTGTTCTCGATGTTGACGCAGCCCTATATACTTAGTAGTCCTCTCCCTCCTTCCTTTCGTGTTATGTATAGCCTGTCCGTATTTGCTCTTGGGTGTAGTGCTTTGTGTATTGTCATATGTTTCCTGGTTTTCTGATCTATGCTGCGGAGTTCTGCCTTCGTCCATTCGACTATTCCTGCGCTGTATCTGATTACTGGCACTGCCCATGTGTTTATGCTTTTATCATATTTCCGGCGTTGAGTTTTGACTTGAGTATCGCCTTGAGTCTCTGCATATATTCTTTCCTGATCATACCTTCATCTCTTTGTGTTTTATATCCCCTCCTTCCATTATTCCCAGGTATTTGTATCCTGTCTCATCTATGTGTTTGATGTTGCTCCCATCTGGTAGCTTTATCCCTTCAGTTCTCTTTATTTTGCCTTTTTGTATGTTGACTAAGGCGCATTTTTCTATTCCAAACTCCATCCTGATGTCCCCAGATACAATCCTTACAGTCTGGATTAGGGTATCTGTTTCCTTGATGCTCTTACCATACAGCTTGATGTCGTCCATGAACATCAGATGGTTGATTCTGTTGCCTCTTTTCTTGAGTTGGTACCCGACATCCATCTTCTGTAGTACTTTTGTCATGGGAATCATGGCTACTACGAAGAGTAGTGGGACAGTGAGTCGCCCTGGAAGATCCCTCTTCTGATATTAACCTCTGCTAGTCTTATTCCAGAGCTTGTAAGTATTGTATTCCAGTTGCACGTTGTATTTTTGAGGTAGCTGATGGCGTTTTCCTCTGCCCCATATATTTTCAGGCATTCTATTAGCCATGTGTGTGGTATCATGTCGAAGGCTTTCTTATAGTCTATCCATGCCATGCTTAGGTTGGTTTTCCTTCTCCTACTGTTCTTCATTACCATCTTGTCTATCAGGAGCTGGTCTTTTGTGCCCCTACACTTCCTTCTGCAGCCTTTCTGTTGGTGGGGGATGGTGTTTGTCTCCTCTAAGTAATTGTATAGCCTTTCACTGATGATATATGTTAGTAACTTCCACATTATTGGTAGGCAGGTGATAGGCCTGTAGTTACTGGCTATATTTCCCTTACTCTTGTCTTTTTGTACTAAGGATGTTCTTCCTGTGGTCATCCATTTGGGTGCATGGTGATTTGAGATACAATGCTGGAGTTGTTCTGCTATTCGTGGGTGTAGGGCCTTGAAGTTTTTGAGCCAGTATCCATGGACTTCATCGGGACCTGGGGCTTCCAGTTTGGCATTTTCTTTAGTTGGTGTCTGACTGTGTCTGTCGTGATCTCTGTGAATCTTTGTTTTATTCTCCCTGTTTCTTCTTCCTCGACTTCCTGGAGCCATGTTTGTTGTGTGATACCAGATTGCTCCACATGTTTTCCCAGAGTCTCTTACTTGGTTCGGCTTCAGGAATTTCTTGGTGGTTGTCTTCCCCTCTTAGTTGGCTGTATAGTCTTTTCTGGTTGGTTCCGAATAGTTTGTTCTGTTGGTATCCCTTAATCCTGTTCATGTACTGTTGGATCTTTTGTGCTTTGGCCTTAAGCCTCTGTTTTACATCTTCTATTGTGCTGTTTAGTCCCCTCTCTTGTACTTTGTATTTCTCGTTGAGTTCCTCCCTTGTTTTCTTGCTTCTTAGCCTTTTTTCTGCCATCTCTTTCAGTTTACTCAAGTCAGATCTCATCACCATGATTTGCTTTTCCATGCGCCTTTTCCAAGTATGTTGCTGTTTTGGTTTCTGTTGAGTTGGTTGTGCTGGTGGTGTTGGTGTTCGAATCCCCATAACTTCTGCTACTAATCTTGCTCCTGTATATGCCAAGTTATTTGTTTCTGTGATACTGGTGGTGTGTATTATGCCCATTATTTTATTGACCTCACTTGTTGTCTCCCTTAATTTCTTGGTGTAGTAGGCTTTCATGGAGGGGATCTTTGTTCTCTCTGTATCTGGCTCCATCCATTGTCTAATCTTTTCTACCCATTCCGTCCTCTCTGTTACTTCGTCGGTGTTTCTTCGTGTGTCGTTGTTTGATACCTCATCATCCCTGTCGTCTTCTGTGGCATCGTCTCTCAGTTCGTCTTCGTGTAATTCGTTGTCGTGTGACATTTCCCTTTCCAGTTCTTCTCTTTCTGTTGGGGAGAGCCAGTTCTTTTTCTTTATGTTCCTTACTTGGTCTGCCAGCCTCTGCTCTGTTTGGGGGGGGTGTTATTCCTCTCATTCCAGATGTCGACCAATGTGATGGTAATTGCTTCATAGCAAAGGAAGTTAAAGGAAAGGAAAACGCATTTTCGAGAAGTTCGGCAGCAAGGAGGCTTTTGCGCCCGTGTTGGACGCCCCTGTTTTCGCGGTTGTTCTGGAATCATCGGGCGTGTTGTGGAGCGCAACACGCACCAAAGTGTAGGGAGGAACGCAGCGAAATATGATACAATATTCCGTCGAGAGTCTTCTAAGAAGTTCTAGTAATCTCGGGAGCCTGTGACGTTCGCCGTAGGCTCCGCCCCCAGAGTGCCGTATAAATACGACGGTCGTAGCAGCAGTGGCAGAGATCGTAAAAGAGAGACACCAGTTAATCACAGAGATATCCTCAGTAAGAGCCACAGATCAGATTACCAGTGAGAGATCAGCAGCAGCAGAGATCATCAAGGGACCGACGAAGGATCAGAAGAAAAGTTGCTCGAGAGTTGGTTGGATACTGGTCTAGTCATCTTCAGGAGTGGACGACCGAGTTATCTCGACATTGCGCAGACTTCAGAGAAGAAAATGTCCTGCTAAAGGTTTTGGGGAGTTCCTGACTTTCAAGTAACGAGAGTAGACTTTATTTTCTGCAATACGGAGTCAAGAAGACATGAGCAATCGCCATTCTCCTTTTGTGAAGTCATCGCTTCGAGTCCCTAAACCTGCTAGCAAGTATTTGAATTACCTTGCTGTTCCCCCAGTTCATGCAGTGTAAGATTCTATCTTTTTATGTAAATAGGAGATACCATTCTGCATTTACCTTTGTTAGTAAGCTTGTAAATAAACCTTTGTTGTGTTAGTGTTTCTTTCTATATTCGTATCCCAGTTACAACTGTTGGTGTTGAAATATTTTTTCTTTTATTTAATTCATATCGAACCTGAAGTGGACCTCTCTCAGAGGCCGTAACAACCAACCTTCTTCTATATCCTCTCTCTGTCGGGTTGCTTCTGATGTAGCATCTCCATATTTCCTTATTTTCTACTCTTTTCCATTTCTTCCGTTGGTTTGCTTCTGTAGCTCCAATCTCAGGCTGTTGATTACTGTTGTTGTGGTGGTCAGTTGCTGGATGACGACCTCCAAGTACCTGACCGTCTTCCCCTTCAATTGGGTTGAATACCTGGCTGCCGGACGAAGCTCCTCTGTTGCCAGAGGTTCCATTTACGTCGTTGTCGTTTATTCCTTCATTTCTTTCCATCATTGCTGAGTTTCGCTATTTAACCCATAGCTGGACCCTACCCCATCAGGGATAGGTACTCATTTACAGCTGAGTAGACTGAGGAAATTATGGTAAAGATCCTTTCCCAAGGAATCAACGCCCCAATGTTGCTTAACCAGTCCATTGACGACCTAACCCACTCTGCCACGGCGCCACATATTATTATTATTATTATTATTATTATTTGCTCTATCACAGTCCTCCAATTCGACTGGGTGGTATTTATAGTGTGGGGTTCCGGGTTGCATCCTGCCTCCTTAGGAGTCCATCACTTTTCTTACTATGTGTGCCGTTTCTAGGATCACACTCTTCTGCATGAGGCCCGGAGCTACTTCAGCCTCTAGTTTTTCTAGATTCCTTTTCAGGGATCTTGGGATCGTGCCAAGTGCTCCTATGATTATGGGTACGATTTCCACTGGCATATCCCATATCCTTCTTATTTCTATTTTCAGATCTTGATACTTATCCATTTTTTCCCTCTCTTTCTCTTCAACTCTGGTGTCCCATGGTATTGCGACATCAATGAGTGATACTTTCTTCTTGACTTTGTCAATCAATGTCACGTCTGGTCTGTTTGCACGTATCACCCTATCCGTCCTGATACCATAGTCCCAGAGGACCTTTGCCTGATCGTTTTCTATCTCTCCCTCAGGTTGGTGCTCGTACCACTTATTACTGCAAGGTAGCTGATGTTTCTTGCACAGGCTCCAGTGGAGGGCTTTTGCTACTGAATCATGCCTCTTTTTGTACTGGTTCTGTGCAAGTGCCGGGCATTCGCTTGCTATGTGGTTTATGGTTTCATTTTTTTTTTATGCACTTCCTACATATGGGAGAGATGTTATTTCCATCTATCGTTCTTTGAACATATCTGGTTCTTAGGGCCTGATCTTGTGCTGCTGTTATCATTCCTTCAGTTTCCTTCTTTAGCTCTCCCCTCTGTAGCCATTGCCATGTGTCATCGCTGGCTAGTTCTTTAGTCTGTCTCATGTATTGTCCGTGCATTGGTTTGTTGTGCCAATCCTCTGTTCTGTCTGTCATTCTCCTGTCTCTGTATATTTCTGGGTCTTCGTCTACTTTTATTAGTCCTTCTTCCCATGCACTCTTTAGCCACTCGTCTTCACTGGTTTTCAGATATTGCCCCAGTGCTCTGTTCTCGGTGTTGACGCAGTCCTCTATACTTAGTAGTCCTCTCCCTCCTTCCTTTCGTGTTATGTATAGTCTGTCCGTATTTGCTCTTGGGTGTAGTGCTTTGTGTATTGTCATTTGTTTCCTGGTTTTCTGATCTATGCTGCAGAGTTCTGCCTTCGTCCATTCCACTATTCCTGCGCTGTATCTGATTACTGGCACTGCCCATGTGTTTATGGCTTTTATCATATTTCCAGCATTGAGTTTTGACTTGAGTATCGCCTTGAGTCTCTGCATATATTCTTTCCTGATCGTGTCCTTCATCTCTTGGTGTTTTATATCCCCTCCTTCCATTATTCCCAGGTATTTGTATCCTGTCTCATCTATGTGTTTGATGTTGCTCCCATCTAGTAGCTTTATCCCTTCAGTTCTCGTTACTTTGCCTTTTTGTATGTTGACTAAGGCGCATTTTTCTATTCCAAACTCCATCCTGATGTCCCCAGATACAATCCTTACAGTCTGGATTAGGGTATCTATTTCCTTGATGCTCTTACCATACAGCTTGATGTCGTCCATGAACATCAGATGGTTAATTCTGTTGCCTCTTTTCTTGAGTTGGTACCCGGCATCCATCTTCTGTAGTACTTTTGTTATGGGAATCATGGCTACTACGAAGAGTAGTGGGGGCAGTGAGTCGCCCTGGAAGATCCCTCTCCTGATATTAACCTCTGCTAGTCTTATTCCAGAGCTTGTAAGTATTGTATTCCAGTTGCGCATTGTATTTTTGAGGAAGCTGATGTGTTTTCCTCTGCCCCATATATTTTCAGGCATTCTATTAGCCATGTGTGTGGTATCATGTCGAAGGCTTTCTTATAGTCTATCCATGCCATGCTTAGGTTGGTTTTCCTTCTCCTACTGTTCTTCATTACCATTTTGTCTATCAGGAGCTGGTCTTTTGTGCCCCTACACTTCCTTCTGCAGCCTTTCTGTTGGTGGGGGATGGTGTGTTTGTCTCTAGGTAATTGTATAGCCTTTCACTGATGATACCTGTTAGTAACTTCCACATTATTGGTAGGCAGGTGATAGGCCTGTAGTTACTGGCTATATTTCCCTTACTCTTGTCTTTTTGTACTAAGGATGTTCTTCCTGTGGTCATCCATTTGGGTGCATGGTGATTTGAGATACAATGCTGGAGTTGTTCTGCTATTCATGGGTGTAGGGCCTTGAAGTTTTTGAGCCAGTATCCATGGACTTCATCGGGACCTGGGGCTTTCCAGTTTGGCATTTTCTTTAGTTGGTGTCTGACTGTGTCTGTCGTGATCTCTGTGAATCTTTGTTTTATTCTCCCTGTTTCTTCTTCCTTGACTTCCTGGAGCCATGTTGCATGTTTGTTGTGTGATACCGGATTACTCCATATGTTTTCCCAGAGTCTCTTACTTGGTTCGGCTTCAGGAATTTCTGGGTGGTTGTCTTGCCCCTCTTAGTTGGCTGTATAGTCTTTTCTGGTTGGTTCCGAATAGTTTGTTCTGTTGGTATCCCTTATTCCTGTTCATGTACCGTTGGATCTTATGTGCTTTGGCCTTAAGCCTCTGTTTTACATCTTCTATTATGTTGTTTAGTCTCTCTTGTACTTTGTATTTCTCGTTTGAGTTCCTCCTTGTTTTTCTTGCTTCTTAGCCTTTTTTCTGCCATCTCTTTCAGTTTACTCAAGTCAGATCTCATCACCATGATTTGCTTTTCCAGGCGCCTTTTCCAAGGAGGTTGCTGTTTTGGTTTCTGTTGGGTTGGTTGTGCTGGTGGTGTTGGTGTTCGAATCCCCATCAGTTCTGCTACTAATCTTGCTCCTGCATATACCAAGTTATTTGTTTCTGTGATACTGGTGGTGTGTATTATGCCCATTATTTCATTGACCTTACTTGTTTTCTCCCTTAATTTCTTGGTGTTGTAGGCTTTCATGGAGGGGATTTTTGTTCTCTCTGTATCTGGCTCCATCCATTGTCTAATCTTTTCTACCCATTCCGTCCTCTCTGTTACTTCGTCGGTGTTTCTTCGTGTGTCGTTGTTTGATACCTCATCCTCCCTGTCGTCTTCTGTGGCATCGTCTCTCAGTTCGTCTTCGTGTAATTCGTTGTCGTGTGACATTTCCCTTTCCAGTTCTTCTCTTTCTGTTGGGAGAGCCAGTTCTTTTTCTTTATGTTCCTTACTTGGTCTGCCAGCCTCTGCTCTGTTTGGGGGGTGTTATTCCTCTCATTCCAGATGTTGACCAATCTTCTTCTATATCCTCTCTCCGTCGGGTTGCTTCTGATGTAGCATCTCCATATTTCCTTATTTTCTTCTCTTGTCCATTTCTTCCTTTTTGCTTCTGTAGCTCCAATCTCAGGCTGTTGATTATTGTCGTTGTGGTGATCAGTTGCTGGATGACGACCTCCAAGTACCTGACCGTCTTCCCCTTCAATTGGGTTGAATACCTGGTTGCCGGACGAAGCTCCTCTGTTGCCAGAGGTTCCATTTACGTCGTTTTCGTTTATTCCTTCATTTCTTTCCATCATTGCTGAGTTTTGCTATTTAACCCATAGCTGGACCCTACCCCATCAGGGATAGGTATTCATTTACAGCTGAGTAGCCTGAGGAAATTATGGTAAAGATCCTTTCCCAAGGAATCAACGCCGAGGAGAGCGGTCACCCATCCAACGACTGACCAGCTCCAATGTTGCTTAACTTGACTTAAGTCCATTGAGGACCTAACCCACTCCTCCACGGCACCACATATTATTATTATTATTATTATTTGCCTAGCTATTATTATTATTATTTACCTGGGTATTATTATTATTATCATCAATATTATTATTATTATTATTATTATTATTATTATTATTTTATTATTATTATTATGAAAGTCAATTTTATTCAAGGTGTGGGAGGCGATAGTTAAAATTTATGGGTTTAACCCGAAGACTTTTCCAAGAGTGAAGTTTCATTCGAATTCTGGAATCTGACTATTCCTTGGTAGAGGCTCGACGTTTCGTCTGGGACTTCAGACATCCCCTTAGGCGGGGGTAGGTGGATGGACTGAAGCTGGAGGGCGAGTGCGTATTATTATTATTATTATTATTATTATTATTATTATTTATTATTATTATTATTATTATTATTATTAATGCAGAAGATGAACCCCATTGGTATGGAACAAGCCCACGAGGACCATTGACCAGAAATACAAGCTTATTACTATTATTATTATTCAGATGAATAATAATAATAATAATAATAATAATAATAATAATAATAATAATAATAACAATAATAATTATAATAATAATAATCATAATAATAATAATCATAATAATAATAATTATAATAAACTGTGAATTCGACTTCAAACTACGCCTGAAGAAGAAATAACTTGACCATAAGTAAGCAAAATTTCGATTTTAAAAATCAAACAAACATCTAAAGGCACTATAACAACTCTACTAACAAACTCCTGGACGTAAAACAAACACACACACACACAAACACACCATTGTAGGTGTTACAATACTCCACAGAAGGTTAATAGGGATTAGAACACCTACGACCTGCAGCTCATAATGGTTTGTTGTCTACCTGGGGAAAAAAAACTACAGGTGACGATGCTTGTTTGACCTTTGACCCCGAATGAGGACCTAATTAAATAAAAATTATGAAATTGACAAACTAAATCAATCCAGATTTTGACATTTCGCTTTACGACAAATGACCTTAAATGAATTGAAGAAATTGACGAAGTAAGCTAATTAAGAATCTGACATTTCGTTTATGAAGGAATATGTTTGAATGCCATAAGAACAAAGGAGAGAGGGTGAGAGAGAGAGAGAATCTCACACCCCACATAAAAATATTTGACAGTCAAAAGACAAAGTTATTGCTTACCTAAATAGAGAGAGAGAGAGAGGAAGAGAGAGAGAGAGAGAGAGAGAGTAGAGAGAGAGAGAGAAGGGGGGGGGGGGTTCCAAACCTGAGAGATATGGAAATCAAACCTGACCTAGAAGTAACGTTGAGAGAGAGAGAGAGAGAGAGAGAGAGAGAGAGAGAGAGAGAGAGAGAGAGAGGGGGGGGGGGGCACCTTACCTGGAAGCAATATTGTTGCTGTTGCAACTCTCGCTATTCTTGACTCCTGGAACGCCCGAGTTGACCAGCCAAGTGGTGTCCTCCTCTTCTTCGTCTGTCTCCAGGGAGGCCAGGTCAGTGGCCTCGTCGGTGGCCGTGCCCTGCCTGGGGCCACAGGATACCCTGTAGGTGCCATCGGCACTCGAGGCAGTCAGGGAGACCTCCGTCAGCTGGGGCACTCGGTAGTTTTTCTTCCTGACCATCACGAATCGTTGGAGGGATTCTCTCTCACTGACACCTGCTGCTGCATCGTCTTGGGGAGGATGTCTCCTGCTTTTCCAGTCTCAGAGGAAGTCCCACTTCTCTTCTCACTTCACTTCTCCTCAGTTCCACAGGACCACTTTTCACTTCTGAGTTCCTGGAAAGCATTCAACCTCATTATCTTCATTTGTTTTATTTCTTGAGATCAACTTTATAATATTGGGAAACTTCAATTTCCAGACCCAAGTTCCAGATTCTAGAATTTTTATTCACTTCTCAGTTCCAGAGGACTCCTTTTCACTTGAGTTCCTGGAAAGCATTCAACCTCATTATCTTCATTTGTTTTATTTCTTGAGATCAACTTTATAATATTGGAAACCTTCAATTTCCAGACTCAAGTTCCAGATTCTGGAATTTTTATTCACTTCTCAGTTCAGAGGACTCCTTTTCACTTCTAAGTTCCTGGAAAGCGTTCGACTTCATTATCTTCACTTGTTTTACTTATTGAGATCACCTTTCTAATATTGGAAAACTTCAATTTCCAGACTCAAGTTCCAGATTCTGGAATTTTTATTCACTTCTCAGTTCCAGAGGACTCCTTTTCACTTCAAAGTTCCTGGAAAGCGTTCGACTTCATTATTTTCATTTGTTTTGCTTCTTGATATCAACTTTGTAATATTAGAAAACTTCCATTTCCAGACTCAAGTTCCAAATTCTGGAAATTTTTACTCCTTTCTCACTTCACCTCTCAGTTCAAGAGGACCCGTATTCACTTCTAAGTTCCTGGAAAGCATTCATCTTAATTATCCTTATTTGTTTTATTTCTTTTTTCACGTCAACTTTCTAATATTGGCTTAAATATTAGAACATTTCTATCCTATCCAGACCGAACTCCCTAATTCTGGAATTATGATTTTTCACTACTCACTTCCAGAGGACCCGTATTCACTTCTGTGTTCCCGGAAAGCATTCCTCTTCGCTACTTTACTTGTCTTTATGTAAAATTCCTAACATTACATTTTGATACCAATTATTTCTAAATTCAATTCTGTTTTTTTTTCTTACTTCAGGTCTCAATTCTAGAGGACCCTTATTCACTTCTAGGTTCCTGGAAAGTATTCCTCTTCGCGATCTTCATTTTGTTAAATACTTCTTTCTAATATTACTTTAAATAGAGAAAAACTTCAATTCTTTCCAGATTTAACTTCTTAATTCTGGAGTCCTACCTTTTTCAACTCACTTCTCAAGTTTATGGGCCACTGGTATTCTCGTTTTCACTTCACACTTTTCGTGTGGTCAAATTCAATGCGATGTCACTTTTCAATACGGGTTAAACTTATCATTTTCTCACTTATCAATATAGAAGCACTTCTATCCTTCTAATGTCTTTACTTCTCAAGGCTGGAAAATGCCTTTCCTTCTCTTCTAATTATTGTAATATTATTTAATTTTGTTTATAAATATCAAAGCATTACTGTTTATTTCTTAAGTCACTTCTTAGTGTCGGATACTTAGTTTTCTTTACTGCCACCTCACATTTCAAATCTTGACCAAATTCACGTTCATTTCTAAGTTCTTGTACTTTACACTTATAACAGATTCGAATAAATAATTATCATTTTTATCTCAACACTTCAAAAGATTCTAAATTATGATGTAATTCGTATTTATGAGTATAATTACTTTAGATCACTCTGAAGGGAAAACGTGTACATTATTTTTCAAATTATAATAAGTGTTCACAAGGAAAACTCAGTGATGTCATCTTGCAACCATTATGACGTCACGGTTAAACCTCACTGTGACGTCATAATTGAACTTGTGCCGTCATTACTATGATGATGTCACTGTTAAAACCAACGATGACGTCACAGTTCCCCCAGGAACGTTATTTATGACCACGATGACATCATCATAAAAATAGGACAACAAAGTTGAAACACCAAGTGATATACTAATAACTCAATCGTGACATCATACACCGCATTACTGGAGCGATGAAACCAATGTGACTTCATTAACGAAATCACTACAACAACATGCATTTTGTGACGTCATAAAGAAACAGTGACGTCATCACTTGGGACGTGGCGCCACAACCTGGAAGGTGACGTCATCACTTGGAAAACCTCCTCCCTGAGGTGAACTGTTAATAAGAGGAAATTGCAAACTGCATTTAACAATTATTGAAAGCAAGAGTTTAATTACGAGAAACTATGCGAGTCATTTACCTTCATGGCCGAAAATTTAATCAAAACAGGAAGTGTAATTTCGTAATTTAGGCCTGGGGGTTAACTGTAATTCAATCGTGGGTATTAGATTTGCTTTTAAATTTGCTTTTGTAATTGCCAATGATTAAAAAGAACGGCCGCTATTTTCTGGGCTAAATTTGATGTTAGTGCATAGTGCATTCTTCAGAGAGAGAGAGAGAGAGAGAGAGAGAGAGAGAGAGAGAGAGAGAGAGAGAGAGAGAGGAGGGGGATGGCAGCTAGAGCATAAAGGACTATGCATACAAGCCTGCACACCCCCCCTCTCTCTCTCTCTCTCTCTCTGTATATATATATATATATATATATATATATGTGTGTGTGTGTGTGTGTGTGTGTGTGTGTGTGATACATGTGTGTGGATATAGGTAATTTATATTTATCAGCATTATGAGACGAGGCTTCGGGTACATGCATATGAATGATATATATATATATATATAGTATATATATATATATATATAGATATATAATATATATATATATATAGATGAGAGAGAGAGAGAGAGAGAGAGAGAGAGAGAGAGAGAGAGAGAGAGAGAGAGAGAGCTGTAACAGGATTAATTGAAGGCGTCGGCCCCATATGTTCAAGGGCGAAAACACGATCAGCAGAAGAATGGATTTCCTTTCCCAGTCAGTTCATTGCATTACAGGAGGTCTGGAAAGCCATTTAAGTTAGGGGAGAGAAAGTAGGCCTATTCTCCCTCCCCACCCATCTCTCTCTCTCTCTCTCTCTCTTTCTTTCTCTGTCTTTTTAAGTTACCTTTGAATAAAAATGGATGATTGATAGGTACGATTTCTCTCTCTCTCTCTCTCTCTCTCTCTCTCTCTCTCGATAGTATTGTTAGGGCAACTTGTCTCATGCATATCATGGACAAACTGCAAACAAGTCACCAACAAGTTGACAACTTGTCTCATACTTATAAACATGTTGACAAGACAAAGACCTGAAGTGGAGAACGAATCTTAAACAAATGACGGATAATGGTATGAAACACTGGCTAGGACTTGAAGTTGCTGAAACATGTTGACCACTTATATCATACATAACACAAACAAGTTGACAACTTGCATCATACATATCACAAACAGGTTGACAACTTATATCATACACATCACAAACATGTTGACAACTTATATCATACATATCACAAATATGTTGACAACTTATATATATCACAAACAGGTTGATAACTTATATCATACATATCACAAATAAGTTGACAACTCAATCATACATATGACAAACATGTTGGCAACCTATATCATACATAACACAAACATGTTGACAACTTGTATTTTACATAACACAAACGTGTTGACAACTCATATCATACATAACACAAACTGGTTGCTAACAAGTCGACGACTATAAGTGGAGACCGAATCTTCGGCAAGTCCTAGATAATCGTATGAAGCGTTGCTTGAGACCAATAATAGGGCGTCAACTTGTATTCAACACGTTTATGATATGTGTTTGATAAGTCACCAACATGTGTGTATGACACGTTTGGTTAAAATGTATGTGGTAGTTAAAACACTGTTTTACAGCATTACGTAGCCCAAGCCTATGATAATAATGTATGTGGATATATACATACATGTTTGTATGTCTATATGTATGTGTGTATGTATGTATGTTTTGTATGTATGTATGTTTGTAGACGCATACATCCACGTAAAAAGAACACACCCAGTCCCAGCCTAACCTTTACGAGGAATGAATATTACAAGCTGCGCTCTCACACTGAAATCAGCGACAACTTTTTTAAAATTCCTTTCTTGTAAAGGCCTTGAAGGAAGGTAAATACTGATGTACTGTTACATAAACCCACATGTACAGGAGAGCATACGTGCGCACATACACTCATATACGCATATGTTAAGAATACTAAAATCGGGTTATTCCTTTAAGGTTAAATGAAGTTGTAGATAGATAGAATAAATCTGTGTATTCCAAGTTGAAGATCTGTATTTCTAGGTAAATATTACCCTAAATATGATTCACAAAATCTTATCTACCATAAATTACCATTACTGCTTTCAACCTTCACAAATGCCCAATTTTCCTGACGTTAATCAAATCGCGAATACATTTCATTTATGTTTTTTCAATCGTACACAACTGCCAAAAGGAATTCCCACTTTCGCTGACCGCAGGGAAACTATCCCGTTTTCTAAAAGACTTGACATACATCCCGTTTTCTATTAACGTCAACAACAGACCCAAATCACCCCATCTTAGTCAAACAGACCATTTTTTCCTTCAAACTCTTGCATATTATTCTCCCAAAAACTCATTCTAGAACACAACCAGCAACACAATGCAAAACCAACATTTCATTTCATCTTCTGAGAATCGTCAGAGTATATATAAGAAAGAAAGAGAGAGAGAGAGAGAGAGAGGAGAGAAGAGAGACGAGAGAGAGAGAGAGAGAGAGAGAGAGAGAGAGAGAGAGAGAGAGAGAGAGAGAGAGAGAGAGATTGAAATGAGAACTAAAATAGCACACACATGATAAGCGATCGATGGCCACTAATTGTGGGATCGTGCCCGTCTTAAAAAATTATATATATATAATATATATATATATATATATATATATATATATATATATATATATACGTATGTATGTATGTAGTATGTATGTATATATATAATATTTATATATATATATATAATATTATATATATATATGTGTATATATATATATATGTATATATATATATAAATATTATATATAAATATATATATATATATATATATATATAAATATATATATTAGCAGAGAGAGGGAATCTAGTTATAAAATCGTGGTTCGTTTTTTACAAAATGTTGTAAGAAATTAAGGACATTATTATTATTATTATTATTATTATTATTATTATTATTATTATTATTATTATTATTATTATTATTATTATTATTTCAGCAGTTAATCATATTCAATTTTGCTGAGTCTTATGGGGTAGAGTAATGAAAATTTCTACAGGCTCTTGAGAATTTTTTACAAAATAATAATAATAATAATAATAATAATAATAATAATATGTAAGTAGTTACTATTGTTAGTAAAAATTAAGTTTTCCAATAATAATATACTTCTAAAATCTACTTAAAAAAAAAATTATAAAAAATAATGAACTTTTTATAAAATTCTTTTCTGACGAACACCAGTAAAATAAAAGACAGGTAGGAATTCAGAATCATAAAATTACCTTTTATAAAATTGTTTTCTGACCAACACCAAGGAAATAAAAGACAAAAGCAGAGGAATGAAACAAAAGGCTTCGTCTGACTACAGTATTCCAGGACCGGATGACAGAGCAACTTGAATTATTAAAAAAAAAAAAAAAAAAGCATAAAATATCATAGACAATTTTCTCACAGCATCTGGTCTGCTGTTGCTCTTGCTGCTGCTGCTGCTTGGGCCGAGAGAGAGCTGAAAGTCATCGATAAATCAATAAAGCGTGAAAGCTTACTAAACCCACAAGGGAGAGAGAGAGAGAGAGAGAGAGAGAGAGAGAGAGAGAGAGAGAGAGTCGGTGACGTCATGCACTGAAGAAATGTTTAGGGGTTTAACCAAGACAAAGCTTGACAGGGATGGGGAGAGGATCTCTCTCTCTCTCTCTCTCTCTCTCTCTCTCTCTCTCTCTCTCTCTCGATTCGGTACCTTCTAACCTTCTGTGTGTACGAATTGCTTTAGTTACTGGTTTTCATACATACACACACATACATACATACCCACACATGCGCGCATATTATATATATATATATATATATATATATATATATATATATGTATATCATACTATAATGGGCGTAATGTATGTCTGTCTGTCTGTCTGTCATTCAATCACGGCCAAACGGCTGGTCAGATGGGCATGAAACTTGGCAGGCTTATGGTGGGGACCCCTAAGATGGTTTGTAATGGGGTTTCATCCAACCTAACCCCCTCCTTTGTATGGGGTGGGGGTGAGAAGGGAATCCCTGAAACGGAGCTGTTTCTGGCCGTGAAACGAGGCTGGTTATTTCCGTAGACTTAGTTACTTTACGAATTTTCATACATAATTTCTGTACAACTTCCCCGGAGAAAGTCGCGAATATTTCAGCTCAGACACAATAGAAGATGAAAATTATCATCAATATCCGCAAGATTTTTTGAATAACTTAAATCCATCGGGACTGCCAGCGCACAAAATAATGTTGAAGAAGTACTGCCCGGTAATGTTGCTTCGGAATTTCGATCCTGCCAATGGACATAATAAAAAGAAAACTGACAAGTTCCTACTTTCTACTCTTTTTTGGAAGACACAGGATCATAAGAGCATTTATCAGTAGCCATAACGCGCTGACATACAAGTTGCGTCTTTGCAGTAACATAATAAAAGGAAAGATACTTTATTATTCGTATCACAGTGGAAAGTAATTGGCAAAGAAACGAACCAATCAAGATCCCTGTTCCGTTAAATGAAAGTCACCAATAGAGAGAGAGAGAGAGAGAGAGAGAGAGAAAAAAAGAAGAGAGACGAGAGAGAGAGGAGAGAGAGAGAGAGAGAGAGAGAGAAAGCCATTTGACGACATTAATGCACTACAATTTTATAATTTTATCTTGCTATAGAAAAATGAGAGAGAGAAAGAGAGAGGAGATAATTTGTGATTTGAGGGATAAGTACTCCGATAATCCTATCACCGTCTTCGTTACTTGAATTACATTGGGAGAGAGAGAGAGAGAGAGAGAGAGAGAAAATCACTAAAAGAGGGTAAACAATAATGAATACGAACTTCTTTACGTTCATTGATCGTCCCTTCACTTACTTTAAGAGAGAGAGAGAGAGAGAGAGAGAGAGAGAGAGAGAGAGAGAGAGAGAGAGAGAGAGAGAGAGAGAGAGAGACTATTCGTGTAATCGCCCTTTTAATATTGCTGAACAAATAGTACATATAAATTTTTCACTTCTGCACCCGTATTTTATCACCCATCGTAGATGGGTAAGTTTGCTTGTATATATAACTGGGTAAAATGCTCTGTTACAACAGAATTCTATCGAATAAAAGGATCCCATAAAAACGCCAAAATATATAGAAAGAAAATACTATATCTCAGAGAGACAGCCGTCTCTGAAATATAGTATATACTTTCTTTCTATATTTTGGCGTTTTTATGGGCTCCTATTATTATTATTATTATTATTATTATTATTATTATTATTATTATTATATTATTCATTATATTATTATTATTATTATTATTATTATTATTATTATTATTATATAAACATACTTACACACAAACACATCTCAACAAAACATACACAATACACAACAACACCCCTTCACTCACAACACAATACACAATAAATACACACGTACAAATATACCAAACACCATCCACACACAAAACAAAGTGTACTATACCATCTGACAGTAGACACAGCCATTGTTACCTAATGAAACCCCGACAGACGACCTGTCAATCAATAGAAAAATCATCTCCCTAATAACGTCTTTAAATAACTGTGACGTCAGAGCAGTTAATGGGTCGTTTCAACAATGCCCAAATGTGTGTTATTTCATCAAGCGGTAATTTTGATAGTTATTTATCCACTTTAATGTTATTTTTTAAAATTAACTGCTAATGTTTTGCTTCACTCAAATTGTTCATGTTTTGGAGAAAAGTGTTCAGCGTTTGATAACACGGATACTGCACGTACATGCATAGACATGTGTTTGTATATATGTATATGTATATGTATATGATATATATTATATATATATATATATATATATATATATATATATATATATATATATATATATGAATAACTTGATCCTTTCTGTAGAGTGAAAATCGCCCTTATTGCTAATCTTGTAGTGTCAGTTTGTATATTAAGCCTTCTTTTGACTATGTTGTTCTCTGTAAAATCAGTTTGCCTCAGTAAAGGGTCCGAACAGGACCGCCGAAAATACTTGCCTATCTCGCTTTTTCATTTTTTCCTTCGTGGCAAAAAACCTTTATATATATCTATATATATATATATCATATATTATATATATATATATTTATATACATATATACATGTCGATATATATATATACATATATACAGTCTATATATATATACTATATATATATATATAATATATATATATATATATATATATATCAATTCAAGCTACAAATGTTGGCTGATTGGATACCGTCACTGACTGTCCTGATTTCGTCCCCGTCCACTTGGACGGTGGTTCGATCCCATGGGGGGACGAAATTATTATCAATTAAAAAATTCCCCTTCGGTACATATATGAAAATATATCATTTGGGAGGTAAAGTGAATTTAGATATTAAAGGACATTTGTAGCTTGAATTGATATATAAATGGATCACGGTTCGATGTGATAATTATTCATATAAGATATATATATTATATATATATATATATATATAGATATAGATATACACACACATATTACAAAAATAAACTAAATACATTATACCCATATATATTTATATTATACACATATATATATATATATATATGATTATAAATACTATATATATATATATATCTATATATTATATATATATAAAATATATATTAATATATATGTAATGTATTCACACACACAAACGTATATATACTATATATATACAAAAACGTCATTATTACCATCGACATCATTACACCAATTGCACAATGATCTTCCTCATTATCACCCTCGCTACTCTCATTAACCCCCTAAGACCTTATCATTATCATCGTATCATCGCCATCATCATACCTAATAAGGGTAAAGATAAAAATATAAATAATCCCAAATTATATTGACCCACAGCTAAAATGAGAGACCTAGTCGAATCGCAGACAAACCAGGAAATACAATAAA
Source organism: Macrobrachium nipponense (assembly GCF_015104395.2). Classification (NCBI taxonomy): domain Eukaryota; kingdom Metazoa; phylum Arthropoda; class Malacostraca; order Decapoda; family Palaemonidae; genus Macrobrachium; species Macrobrachium nipponense. The sequence goes on from NC_061097.1 coordinate 33,002,155, forward strand.
AAAATAAATAAAAAAATAAACATACAACTCACGCAAGGGTCATTCTAGGGCAAACATGGAGGGTGAAGGATTGAGGGAGGGTTGGTAGAGAGAGGGCAAATCTCCCCCCTCCCTCCCCCCGCCCCCCGCCCACCTCAAAATATCCGGAGACACGTATTTAACTTTGGGGTACAAGAATAGACAGCAATTGTTCCCTGACCTGCATCTTGGGATTTGCGATAAAAACATATGTATTTGTTAGTGTTTATTTTTCTTTAACTGGGAGATTTTTATGTTGGTTAAGATTCTTTCATTTATTTGTGAGGAAGTTGGGCATAACTGACCCTGAAAACTTTGACGACAGATGAATTACACTCTGCCAGTTCTCTCTCTCTGTGTCTCCCTCTCTTGCTATATTTTCATTCGTTCAATTTCCAGCTGTGTATGATCTCTCTCTCTCTCTCTCTCTCTCATCTCTCTCTCTCTCTCTATATATATATATATATATATATATATATATATATATATATATATATATATATATATATATATATATATAATATTCGTTCAAATTGCCGCTGTGCTTGAGATATTTTCCCATTCTCTCTCTCTCTCTCTCTCTCTCTCTCTCTCTCTCTCTCTCTCTCTCTCTCTCTCTCTCTCTCAACATTACTGTTATCCTTTCAATTTGCTGCTTCGTTGAAGAATTATGTCATCAGTTTGTACCCACACCAAATAAAATAGTAATATAAGAGAGCGTCGATACTGTAAGACCTGATCCCAGGGATAAAACGTTCCGCCTTTAACTACAAAAAATGAAGAGTATACTCTAATTGTATCACACAGAGATTAGAAAGCAAAGTAAATTCGAAGCAACTGATAAGGTCCATTTTGCAAAATCTTTTAAATCAATGACAAGGTCTTAATATATTACTTTAGAAAGAACTCGTTTAAATGTACTTACAAATACTGGTACAAATATTCACTTTAAGAAATGTAAATCAAGACGCGTAGGAAAGCGTGTGCAAAATACACGGTTATAAATCCGTGTAGAGAAAATCTATGGAAATACGAGTACGAACATTTAGAACGCGTACATTACACGTGAAGAAACACATGAAAATGCACGTGGACAAAATACAAGGGAATGAAACCGTGTAGAAAAACCATATGGAAATACGTGAACGGCCACTTAGAACGTGTACAAATGACGGTCATAAAGCCGTGTAGAGAAACCCTAAGGAAATACATGTACCAACACTTAGAACGTGTACAATACACGTTAAAACACATGAAAATGCACGTGGACAAAATACACGGTTATAAAACCGTGTAAAGAAACCCTAAGGAAATAAGTAAACGGACACTTGGAACGTGTGCATGTACTTGTTAAAGATCCAATTATAAAACAGCCTTAAGTAACACGCAGAAGAAAAAAAAACGCTATCCTGCGCATGCGCCCAAAACAAAGGTAGTCTACCTGCGCCATTTACCTGACGAGAAGGCAATTAGCATGACCGGTACAATCGCTTATTCCGTTTATTTATTCATTCATTTTTTTTTTTTTTTTTGCTTTCAGGTACAATTCCTCTGCGTCAGCAAGACTCTCATGTCAAAGAACAGTCAGCTAAGTTTATGAGGGATAGAACAAAACCAGGGGGCTTTGACGGATTAGAGGTTTAATGGTCGGAAATTTAAATATTATGTGACATTATGTTGTTGATGTCGTCGCGAAAGTTTTAGCTCCACACATTATTATTAATATTAATATTATTATTATTATCATTATTATTTTTTATTATTATTATTATTATTAATTAATGGATGGGTGCATAATTTGTAGTAGTAATGTTTAAACATTAATAATAATAATAATAATAATAATAATAATAATAATAATAATAATAATAATAATACTAAAATTATAAGTAACAGCAGTGCATATAATAAAAGAATATTTTCAAGTCCTAACAAAAGGAATTACAAGATTTTTTTTCACTACACACGAATTCTTTCAATATCTCTCTCTCTCTGTTTCTCTCTCCACGGAGTGTTTATTACTTTATAATACTGGTTATGTTTTTCAATGTAGTAGTTACTGTCTGGTCTCAATTACAGATCTCTCTCTCTCTCTCTCTCTCTCTCTCTCCTCTCTCTCTCTCCTCTCTCTCTCTAGTTGAATTTCTAAGTATGCTTGGCAGTTCAAACGTTCTGTTATATTTGTGAAATTATCTTTCCTTAAAACCGCTGGCATTTAAAATTCCTTAACGTATTCAATTAGAGGAATGCAGTTTAAAAAAAAACCACAAACATAAAATTTATACAATTATCTAACTCCACTCTTCAGCTGCCATCAATGATATGTGCCTGTTGGGATAATTGTGTTATTACCTTATTAACTTAATTTTTGTTCAGAAGAACAAAGGATTTTAAAGGAGTTGAGTTTAACAGAGAGAAAATATCATAGAGAGAGAGAGAGAGAGAGAGAGAGAGAGAGAGAGAAAACCAACAACGGTCAATGAATGGCGTTTAAAACGATAAAAATCAATATTTAATGTAAAATAAAAATATTTCAAAAAAAGCGATCCGACCTCCAGCTTACTCGGGACGCGTGCAAGATTGTCCACTAGCGCATAACTTTCAGCCACTGCCCAGTGCGGCCTGTGCTATATCGTTGCCAGACGCACGATCAAGGATAAAACCTAACTTTGAATACAATAAAAAAAATACTGAAGCTGGAGGGGTGCAATTTGGTACGTTTGATGACTGGAGGGTGGATGATCAACAAATCAATTTGCAGCCCTCTAGCCTCAGTAGTTTTTAAGATCTGAAGAAAAGATAAAATCTACTAAGGCTAGAGGGCTGCAATTTGGTGCGTTTGATGATTGCTGGGTGGGTGATCAACGTACCAATTTGTAACCCTCTAGCCTCTGCCGTTTTTAAGATCTGAGGATAAGATAAACACTACTGAGGCTAGAGGGCTGCAATCTGGTATGTTTGATGATTGGAGGGTGGATGATCAACATACAAATTTGCAGCCCTTTAGCCTCAGCAGTTTTCAAGATCTGAGGACGGACAGAAAAAATGCTGACACAAAAAAAGCGGACGGACGGACAGACAAAGCCGTCACAATGATTCTCTTTTACAGAAAACTAAAAACTGGAGACAGAGTGAGAAAAACGTTTGTCATAAAAATCGTGCAAATGTAATTAAATATGAAATGAAAAACACAGTGACACAAACGTTTGCTAAAAACCAAACATTTAAAGAAGAGAAGAATGATTATTTAACGCTCAAAGGAACCGTTTAAGACGAAAGTTTAATACTACAAACGGTTGGGGGAAAGGCGGAAAATGGCTGATTACAAGAGCCTGCATTGATAACATTTGCAATAACGGGCATTGCAGCGGCAGTTAGGAGCTGCATCAATGCAATTTGATGGGATGAGAGAGAGAGAGAGAGGAGAGAGAGAGAGAGAGAGAGAGAGAGAGAGAATGGAGTTGAAGGCAACTATCTCAAACACAACTACGATTTTGACGAGTAGGAATAAAGAGAGAGAGAGAGAGAGAGAGAGAGAGAGAGAGAGAGAGAGAGAGAGAGAGAGAGAGAGAGAGCCCAAACAAACAAAATAAGATTTACGAGGAGAGAGAGAGAGAGAGAGAGAGAATGGAGTTGAAGGCAACTATCTCAAACACAACTACGATTTTGACGAGTACGAATAAAAAGAGAGAGAGAGAGAGAGAGAGAGAGAGAGAGAGAGAGAGAGAGTTGAAGGCAACTATCTCAAACACACACACACACAGAATGGTATCGCAGGCAACGCAACACAGCAATTGGTTGGCTTAAACAGAAATTAATTTATAATTCAAGACGAAAGCAGAATTCTGAATTCTATCATTGTATTTCTCAAAGGGATAATCACATCGTTATTAACATAATTCGCTGATGCCATAATGACAAGACTTGTTATCAACTCCACCGTTAATAACTGTTCTTATTAATGACAGAGATAACGAGGTTAAGGGCATAAAGAACATATTGTTAACAGTTACTATTTTAACTTGTAGATTAAAGTGATGAAAGTGAGCAGGAATTATTAACAAAATATTCTACAACATATTATTATTATTATTATTATTATTATTATTATTATTATTATTATTACTATTATTATTATTATTATTCATTAACACAATGCAACCGTGAATTTTAATTGAACAGGTGAAGCTGGATAAAATAAAATTTAAATAATGTGAAACATTAATACTATGTATTATTATCATTATTGTAGACTATTCACACGTTAATTTGAAACGAACAGGTTAAATTATATATCTATCTATCTATCTATATATCTATCTATATATATGTGTGTGTGTGTGTGTGTGTGTGTGTGTGTGTGTGTGTGTATACAAAATAGTATTATTATCATTATTATCCAAACATCAATTTGAACTGAACAGGACCAATTATATAATATAAATCCAAAAATGTTACACATTATTATTATTATTATTACTATTTATTTTCTTGACATACTCTCAGTCCTTCTCCGCCATCACCTGGCTAATCAATAAAGCCAGGTGATACAGGGAGGAATAATTGGGGGTGGCCGTTGCTTTATCTTATCTCGTATGGGGGATCAAACGTCACTGATCTTAATGTCATGTCCTGACGAGATCGGAATCGATATGAAATTGACTAATGGTTTTGTTCCTAGCTTTTGTTCATTGCTTTTCACTGTCACAGTCAACACAAGAAAACTGGAAGCTTTTGTTTTCCGTTGTTATTATTATTTTTTTTCATATTCGTAATTAACAAAAGTGGCAACATTAATAAAGCTAAATAGAATCTTTGAGTGTATGTTGAAGAATATCGTTGAAGAACGAACTCGTGCAAGAGAGAGAGAGAGAGAGAGAGAGAGAGAGAGAGAGAGAGAGAGAGAGAGAGAGAGAGAGTCTAGCTAATGCTGAACATGAAGGACAGAGCAATATCTGGGGAGTAATATTTGAGGGGGTGAGGGGAGAGCTGAGGAATATATTGCTTTCAGTTCTCCCAAAATAAAACGGCATAAAGACAGAGAGACACAGAGACAAGGGTTCGGGATAGATATCGTGTGTATATATATGTATATGTAAATGTGTATGTATATATATATATATAATATATCTATATATATAATAATGTATGTAATATGTATATGTTAAATATATGGGTAATTATATATATATATATATATGTATATGTAAATATACATATATATATACTATATCTATATATATAATAATATTTATATATATATATCTCATTCGTTGAAATGTAAACTGGCTCATACGATCATGACGTTAGTGTACGCGATGAAATTAAATAAATAAATAAATAAATAAATAAATAAAAAAAATTAAAAATAAATAAAAATAAAATAATAATAAATAATAAGAGTATAAGCAGCACAAGGCATTCATTATTGGAATTTATCTATTGAAATACGATGGGTGTAGAAGATCTCTCTCTCTCTCTCTCTCTCTCTCTCTCTCTCTCTCTCTCTGTATCAATATCTGGGGACCGACCGTTTGTTTCAGAAAATACACATTAATATAAAGAGAGAGAGAAGAGAGAGAGAGAGAGAGAGAGAGAGAGAGAGAGAGAGAGAGAGTCATGGTTATACGGCACGGAACTCGAAGTCTTACGCAAGCATCTCTCTCTCTCTCTCTCTCTCTCTCTCTCTCTCTCTCTCTCTCTCTCTCTCTCTCTGCGGGGCACTGAATGCACCAAAAGTCTTTCGTCCATTCGTCCATTTGTAGAGCTGAGAGAGAGGAGAGAGAGGAGAGAGAGAGAGAGGGAGAGAGAGAGAGAGAGAGAGTATAGATATCCGATTCATCGATTCCTCTCTCTCTCTCTCTCTCTCTCTCTCTCTCTCTCTCTCTCTTTCCAACCTCCCATCTCTCTTAATAGAAAACCCGCCCCCACCCATCCCTCCGCCCCCTTCCCCCATGTAGCTATGCATGACGGAAAAAGAAGAAGAAGAAGAAGAGAAGAAGAAAGAGGAAGAAAGAGTTAAGAGGAAAGAGGCGATGCATACGAAGGTTACCATAGTGACCGACGAAGGAGGCCTCGTTAGTGTTCACATTTTTTAATGACGCAATCACGAAGATGAAGATACGAGACAGTTTTTTTTTATATATTCATTCCCCCCATCCCCCATTTTTTTCGGTAGGGGGAAGGAAAAGGGGGGGGGAGGAGGGGGAAGGGAATATGTCACCAACACACGACGCCAACTTATCTCTGACATGTTCCAAACAGGCTTAAAAATAGTATTTTAATCGACCAATACTGGATAATGGTATAAAACATTTGTCAGAACTACAACGAAAATAAAGCCATTTTCAATAGTCCTTCAATATCAACATGAAAATCATACATAAAAAGAACCTTGAGAGAGCGCAAACGTCCGACAAGGCTGAAGCATTGTCTCCAGGGCAGAGGCATGTGGAATAACAAAAACACTAATATACCCATAATTATACCCTAAGTATCTAGTTAATACACACTGAGGCATCTGGATGGGTATATAAAGCTTTACTGCTCATGGTACGTTTAAAACGTGAATACTTCAAGAAGATCGGATGGTTTTCAATGTCCTTCTTCCAAACCGGCAACTGTCACCCTACGGACATCTTCAGGGGGAAAAATGGCATCAGTGGCCCTGATATTTGTGACGTCAGGTAACTGGGAATCACTCAATCAATAAAATAAATATAAGTTAATTATACAGCACAGGATCAATATTCATCAGCAAAAAAATTGACCAAAATATAGGAACAGATTTCTGACAAATATCAAGATGACTGAAATACAAACATTTCAGGTAAATTATCTGCAGAAATTATTCTCACATAACTGAAATAACAGTTATTCAGATAACTGATATATCAAATTAGCAGATACATTGTTTACCGAAATTATTCTCTGAATAACTGAAAAACAATTATCAAAAAATTGAAATACATATCAAGATAATTGAAATGCTAACAATGCAGATAAACTATTGACCAAAATTATTCTTTCTAAGAAATATCAAATTTGCAGATAAATATTTTCCGAAATTATTCTCAGAATAACTATAATAACAATTATTAAAAAACTGAAACACATATCAAGGTAATTGAAATAAAACAATGCAGATAAAAATTATTGACCAAAATTATTCTCAGATCACTAAAATCCCAAATATTCAGATAACTGAAATACCAAAATTGCTGATAAATGTACTAAATTATTATCCTCAGATAATGGAAATAATATATATTCAGGTAACTGAAATACCAAAACTGCTGATTAATTATTGACCAAAATTATTGTCAGATAAATGGAATAACAGTTATTCAGACAACAGAAAAAACATTCATTCATATAACTGAAATACTGAATTTGCAGATCAATTGTTGACTAAATTATTCTCATCAATCAATAATTTCCGAGATAATCAACGGCAATTAGGCGCTCCCCAATCAGTCATGAAACGACTGACTATAATTCCACGATAATTAATAAAATAATTCAGTTGAAGGGCAAATTGAAGTGGGACTGAAAAATACGCATCTTGCAAACTCCTCTTCTCCTTCTGGAATCTATCGACCATATTCCCGGATTCCCGGATAATCAATCGGAGATAATCAGGGATATGAAGGAGAGTTACGTAACAAGACGGGTTCTCCCGTTTGTACTGTGGAACTTCGAAAGGAGAATAAAAATAATATAGATATAAAAGATAATGTATGTTAGACATTATACATACAATTACATATACATATATATGCATATATATATCATATATATATATATATATATATATATATATATATATATAATATATATATATATATATATATATATATATATATATATACGTATACATATATGTATGTACTATGTATGTATATATATCACTAACCACGAAAATATGGAACGTGATGAATGTATACGAAGATAAATTCCATGAGGAAACGTTGGAGTTCTGCAAGGCCTTTCGATCTCTTGCCCTTGACTTACCAGACTAGAGATATATACGAGCTTTCTATGTCAATTTATTTTGTTTTTATTTCTTCAGCCTGTTAAGTAAAGGACAAGAAGTCCAAAGACCTTGCAGAACTCCATCGTTTCTCTTGCCTTCGTGGAATTTGTCTTTATATATATATATATATATATATATATATATATATATATATATATATATATATATATATATTACAAAAGTCAAATAGAACATTAAAACATCACAAAAATACACCCGCCCTAGTGATTGACAAACTGAACAAACTAATCTATCAATACATTTTGAATAAATTCAATACATTATAACAATGAGACATATTAGTGACAAAGTCCATCTGAGGTTAAAGTGTTGCAATAACCGCCTATAAATCGATGGAGTTCAATATTTCAATATGAATTTGGTAGCTTCATATTCACGTACCATACGTACTAAAAAATACACGTATGTACGTATAAAGTATGTATGTATATACGTAGTTAAGTGTATATGAATATGTCAGTATGTGTAATAAAAATACGAATATAAATTAAGCTTTACTAACAACACGCAAAAGACCAGATGCCGTTTAGTGACCTCAAAGAAAGAAAGAGAGAGAGAGAGAGAGAGAGAGAGAGAGAGAGAGAGAGAGAGAGAGAGAGAGAGAGAGAGAGCCTAGTACGTTAGCTGCCACTAAATAATTCAGCGCTTCTATGAGGAGCTGACAGGCCAAAGATGGAATTACCGACTTATTGAATGGTCTTAAGGTGGTGGTGGTGGTGGTAGTAGTAGTAGTAGTAGTAGTAGTAGTAGTAGTAGTAGTATTGGTGGTAACATAGTAGTATTAGTATTAGCAGTAAATATAGTAGAGTAGTAGTAGTAATAATACCAATACTAGTCGTAAAAACTTCATAATAATAATAATAATAATAATAATAATAATAATAATAATAATAAGAAGAAGAAGAAGAAGAAGAAGAAGAAGAAGAAGAAGATTACATCCAATGAGCCACCGACGATATTATTATTACTATCATAATGATATAACCCCCAATATTAGTGAAAGATTTTCTTGAATTTTCTTGACCCGATACCATGTGATAATTGTCTTCGGTGTCAGCAGTCTTGTTGACAAGAAAGAAAATAATTTGTTGTTTTTATTTCCCAGAATAACAAAATACCTTTACTGGATTAATTAAACCTGATTCTTTTAAATTCCATATATTTTTTTTAACGCTGATAAGACCTTTGGCGCAGAGGGTGATTTTTATGTTCTAAAATTAGACGCCTCTATTTGTAAAAGGGAATGTTAAAAGTGATCTTGTGAAATAAATTTCCAATGAAAATGAAACGTGTAATTCTGAACTACCTCACCAAAACCTAGAAAATAAAATCTAATATGAAATTATGAAAGCATTTCAGAAAGTATTTTATAAATATTTATCATCAAAATCATAAATGCTTTGTTTTATGAAGACACTGAATACAGATTCTAATTCGAATATAAAAGAATTTTATAAAAAAAAATCAGCGAAAATCTATCATTCAATTTTTTTATATAAAAACTGTCAAAATAAATTGTGAAGTGTTTTGTAAAGTGAATGTGAAAAGCTACTTTGTAAATAAATATTTCATTACACTGAAAAGTTTATGTCAAAATTGCTTTACGAAGACTGAGTACAAATTCTAACTTGAATATAATTTAAGAATTTTATATAAAGAAGCAAAAGTCTAGCAAACATATATTTTATATAAAAACTGTCGAAATAAACTCTGAAGTGAATGTGAAGATCTATTTTGTCCATTAATCTTTCATTACACCGAAAAGTTTACGTCAAAATTGCTTTACGTAAACAAACGAACAACGTTATTCACTTCATCATCCGAGTGAGCTTTGCATGACAGCACCGTTATTCAGAGGTACCCAGAAACAAAAAACAAATAACGCCCCCGGTTGTAATTACCCGTGTTATTCCGGAGAACACTTTCTTCCCTTATACTCGTAATTACAGACGGTCGTAATTACCCTGAGGAGTAGTGAGTGAAACGCCAGCCAAGTATGAATGGTTCAGTCACTGGATGGGCTTTACGTAAAGATTGGAGGAGCTTGTTTGATATACACATAGGTACGTACGTACGTACGTATATACATACATACATGCACATATGTACTGTGTGTGTCTATTACTTAATATATATATATATATATATATATATATATATATATATATATATATATATATATAGAGAGAGAGAGAGAGAGAGAGAGAGAGAGAGAGAGAGAGAGAGAGAGAGAGAGAGAGAATTTAACATTAGTATATAAAGTTAAATTATAGCTACAAATATGCAATATACGTACAAATATATATACTTATATATGCACATACACATGTAACATATATATATATATATATATATATATATATATATATATATATATATATATAGTATATATATATATATGTATGTCTATAAGCTATTTACAAACTGGTAATAATAATAATAATAATAATAATAATAATAATAATAATAATAATAATAACAATAATAATAATAATAATAATTCAATTAATCTATAAAACTGAATACCAGGCTCAACATTTTACTTTGAAATGTGTTTTTGTAGTAAAACAAAAATTATATAAAAAAAGAAAAATTCTTTCCACAGTTTCCAGGTTCAATTACGAACCAAGAATATTATCATGGTATTTTTAATTCCATACTTGAATTAAAATGAAGTTATTAATAAATGAGGATAATCAATAACTGTAAAATTATATGTATATATATATCAACTATTTTAAACCCATTTAAATCTATTTTATTTATTTAATCATTTTATATATATATATATATATATATATATATATATAAACTATTTTAAATCAATTTAAATTTATCTTATTTATTTAATCATTTTACATATATGTATGTATGTGTGTGTGTGTTTAAAAAATCATTAAATAAATAAAATAAATTTAAATTAATTAAAAATAACAGATATTTAGCATAAAAATCAAACCAAACCAAACTATGAAACAAAACCAATAGAAATCAAACTTCTTCCTCACTAAATCCAACCGTATTACCACAAAAAAAACTAGGTAAGAGAAAAAAAACTCCGCGAAGGAACTAAAGGAAAAAAAGTAAGCAACCAATCAAAACCAGAGGCGGTAGAGCCAAAGATATGAACGCCCATAAACTCTTCCTCATTTTCGGCCAGTCATTACGAAGCATCACGTAACACTTCTATTGCCCCTTTTACACGCCCTTTCTCTTTTTCCTGGGTGGGGGAGGGGGTGGAATAAGGCATGGGTCATACACGTCAGTGGGTATAACCCAGCCAAATATAAGATTCCCAAGAAAGTAACGTAGTACTGGAGTTAGGTCATTCTGTTGTCATCATACAAAGGTCATAAAGTCAATAATTCATAGGATTTTTTGGTGGTATAAATTAGAACCAGCTCGAGATACAATATATACATATATATATAGTAGTTGTATATATAATATATATATATATAATATATATAATATATATTCTATATTTGTATAGATCACTATATATCTATCTATATATATATATATAATATAGATATATATATATCTATATATGATAATATATATATATATATATATAGTATATATATATATATATATATATCTATATTTATATATCTATATATATCTATATATATAATATATATATATAATGCATATATATAGTGTATAATATACTTATATACAATAAATGTATATATATATATTATATATAATATATATAAATTCTTAAAAACGAGTCTTAGGCTATATATATATATAGGACTGAGATAAATAGAATTAGGATCAATAGTAACAAAACAAGCTGGGCTGCCTGTCTGCACCAATTACTTCTTCTAAAAATCTAGTTACCTATAGGAAACGTGATATCAAAAGGTGCCTCCCTTATTAATAATTTAATAATAATAATAAAAAAGGTAAATATTTTCAATTGGTTCCAGATTTTAATAATTTGGTTCATGAAGATAATAAAAAAAAAATCCAAGCGATTAAAAGCAAAACAATAAATCATAGAGATAATAAAGAGGCCAAGATTATTTTAACATATAACAAACTAAAACCAAAATAATGAAGAATTAATTTTAAAAAATATATAACTTTTCAATTTGCTCCAGATTTGAATAATTTGGTTCATGAAGATAATACAAGAAAACTACGCGATACAAATCAAAATAATAAATCATAAAGAGATAACAAAGGGCACAAGACTATCTTAAACTATAAGAAACTAAAAACCAAATAATGAAGAATTAACAAACAAACAAAAAATAGTAAAAGTTTTCAATTTGGTCAAAGTTTGAATAATTTGCTCAAAGTTTGAATAAAAGCGCGATTCAAAGCAAAGTAATAAATCATAAATATACAACTATGAATCCAAGATGATCGCAAAACATAAATTAAAAACAAAACAATGAAGAGATCATACTACTGCCTCCCACCGCTTTCTAAACGGAAATTGAAACCTTTTAACATTTCCAACACAAAAATAAATCTCCTTCTAATCCCACCGAAACGTTCTTTAAATCCCACCTAAAAATCTCTTATTTTCATTGCATGGTTCGTACAGATTAGCCTGGACAGACTGCCCTAAGTTGCGGTAAGGTGTAGAAGGAGATAAGAAGTCTGATATGGACCTCTGGCCAATTTCCAACTGGACACGGACGAAAGAGGGGTCATGAAATCCCTTTATCTTAACGGTTGCACTGATATGGAATGTTTTTGTTGTAGGCTTTTATTTAAAATAATTATACACACACACACACACACATATATATATATATATATATAATATATATATATATATATATATATATATATTCCAGATGAGCTATTGTATCGGCAATCAGCAGGGTCATCAAAAACAAAATCCATGGTTTATTACAAAAATCGTTTCGCACATAAAGTACAGTTAATTATTAAGTTTTTTATTTAATTTTTTTATGTTTTCGTTTAAATTTTACTGTCATTTACTGATGATGCACCAAGTTTATATGCGAAACTTTCTTTGTAATAAAAAACCATGGATTTTATGATGTATTTGATGGGCTCTGCTGATTACCGATTACCGATATTATATTATATATATATATATATATATATATATATAGATATATATATGTGTGTGTGTGTGTGTGTGTGTGTGTGAGTGTGTGCGTGCGTGCATCTATATAATATATATATACTATATAACCATGCATACATACATACGCCCATATACACAGATAATCCTATAAACACTTCATTCACCTACAAATTAAGAAACATAACAGCACAGCAACCCACGAACACTGACTCGCTCAGTCTCCCAACAAACACAAAAATCTGCGCGAGTTCTATTCGCCCCAAACAGCCCGGAGGAGGAGGAGGAGGAGGAGGAGGAGGAGGAGGGGAGGAGGAGGCCTTTGCACCGACGAGGAAACCAAACATTATCCGAAGCGAAGACAAACACAGTAGTTTAACTGAGCTTCAAGTGCAAAAAATCTCCCGCTCCTGAAGGAGGCCAGTCAATAAATTGAGAGAACTAAGACTAAGCTTAGTTACTTCTGGGTACTCCCTATGCGGCTGTCTCGTTTGGCCTCGTGTCTGTACGTGTGAGAGCGCGCGGGCACGCTGCGTGTGTGTGTGTGTGTGTGTGTGTGTGTTTGAAAGAACATGCACCAATTCACTATGACTTTGGAAAAACAAATTAGAATCTGAGAATGTAATATGAAAGTGTTTCGCCCTCATGACTCCCGGAAACCGATACGTAAATATTTCTTAATCATAAATCATTATAGTTTCGTAATGAACTAAATCAACACACGCACAGAGATCCCCTGTCCATTGATTTCAAGAACTGAAGAAATAATAATAAAAAAAACGTCATCGGCAACTGAAATTCTTTTTTTTTTCAGCTAAACTCAGTAACTGGAGGTTCAGGAATTAACGAGCACAAATAAATAAATAAATAAATATTTGCAAGGCAGTTTTCTCAGAATTTCGATTATGCAATGGAAAATGCAAGGCGCCTTTTTTCTTCTTTTTTGGACAAAACTCGAATTAATTAGTGGATTGCAGAGTTGCGGTGCAATACGTAGGATTAAAAGCAAAAAAGGCAAAAAAAATAAAGGAGGTTTGAAATCTACTTGGCAAAAGGTCATAGTTAACGAGGCATGTATGCTTTCCACGGTGTGAAAAAACGTGAGCGTTCTCTAAATTATAAATTCAGGAAGGAATAAAAAAAAAATAAATCCTGTTTCCAATAAAAGCAAATGATACCACAGCATTATAGCAGATTTTTCAAAGCAATTTGTAGTTTTTCCCAATACGATAGGTCTTATCTTACGATAAGACCTACGGTCTTATCGTAAGATTTAGCTGGCGTTCCCAAACTAAATCCTTTGTAAAGGTTTGTATTTGTGTAGCAACAAAAACAAATATTACCGTGAATGAAACAACGTTTCTTAGGTTAACATCAAATAAATTTTGAGATTAACCTTTTGGTCCATAAAAAAAGGAGGTAGTTCATAGGAAATGCATATGAAAAGAGTTGATCATTCTTGGGTAAGTAACAGACTTATCTCGAGTTTAATATTTTATGTAAAAAAAACAGGAATATTATTATTTTTAAAAATTCATTTTCATATAAGAAAATATATAAATAAACAAATATTAATGTGAAACAACGAATAATTCATCAGGTCGACATCAAATTCACTCCGACAGAAACTGAAAGCGTCAATAAAAGTTCCTACGAAAAAGATAAAAATATTATTTTAAAAAGATGCAGTTTCCGGGAAAAGAAAAGGAAATAAAGAAATGTCATCCCTAATCAAATTAATCCTTCGTAGGACAATATCAATTTCATTTTGGGATAAACCGAAAACGTCCTAAAATTTAATACGCAAAAGAGAAAAATTTATTTGTTTAAAATTGGTCAAACTGGAATCATCATTAACCGCTCTTAGATTAATAGGGTTAATTTTGAGTCTGAAACCCGCAAAAAGGATTAATTGTGGAAAAGGATTTATTTGTTGAAAGTGGATTAACTGTTGAAGGATACAGTACCTGAAGTCTTTTACCCGAGGGGTTAATCCTGACCGTGATTAGCAATAAATCCCATTAC
The DNA here is from genome assembly GCF_015104395.2 of Macrobrachium nipponense. NCBI lineage: Eukaryota > Metazoa > Arthropoda > Malacostraca > Decapoda > Palaemonidae > Macrobrachium > Macrobrachium nipponense. Next base: position 33,017,331 of record NC_061097.1, read on the forward strand.
ACTTGAGCGATAATGATGCTGAATCTTAATAATCCATGAAAATATAATACTTAATAATATATTGCCAGAAAATACCTTATTAGGAATTTTTGGAAATAATGAAGAACCAAAGGAAAATAACGAATATATGTATTTATATATATATATATATATATATATTTATACACACACATAAACATACATACACTACACATATGTGTATAAATATATAAATATGCATGTATGTATACACACACACAGACAAACACACACACACACACACACACACACATATATATATATATATATATATATATATATATATATATATATATAGTATATATATATATATACATGCATACATACATACATATGTACAAATACCAAAACATGAAACAAAAAAACAATATGATAACTGAACAAATATTAACAACAAACAAATACAAAAAACAAATAAAAATCTAATACCAATCAGAGTAAAGTAATAAGGATAATTTAACTATAATTTACCCCCAATAAACTTAAAAAAACACCGAGGAATTACACCCGAGACGATTAAAATCTCCACTCGTCAGGAGGTGCCCACAACAGACTCCAGAGTCGTCAAGTTTCTGAGATACCAGAAGCTTGCTACTCCTAATGCTACCTGCTATGCGGAGCTACCGAAATCAATATCCAGTCTCTAATACTAGGCTACACCAGCGTGTCTTCACACCAGTGCATTAGTTATGAGATCAACTAGATTTCCAGTCCCGGGCCACATACTTGTGGACCCAAAATGTAGAGGGGGAGGAGGAGGAGGAGGGGGCGGGGAGGTTATGGGAAGGTTGTGGGGGGGAGGATTAGGGTAGGCATTAGGGAAGTCAGGAGATGCTATATCTTATTCAGATGAGGTTATAAAACTGGAGTAGCGTTATGTGCTCAATTATATTTCTTATAATACTCACAAATGTACAGTGGGAAACTTAAGTAGATATACAGAAATATCAATGTACTATATAGGTGCTGAATTAGCCTCTCTCTCTCTCTCTCTCTCTCTCTCTCTCTCTCTCTCTCTCTCTCTCTCTCTCTCTCTCTCTCTCTCTCTCTCTCTTGTATAAATAATTCTCTCCCTCCTCTCTTTCGCTTTTTGCTTATCTCTCTCACTCTCTCTCTACTCCTGCAGAATCCGATAATATAATTTTCTCTCACCCGCCTCTCTCCCTTTTATCCCATTTTTACCTCTCTCTCTCTCTCTCTCTCTCTCTCTCTCTCTCTGGTCCAATTGAAGCAATGCCTTTGATGAAAGTCGTAGGGTAGGAGGTTATTTCGAAGTATTTCTCTCTCTCTCTCTCTCTCTCTCTCTCTCTCTCTCTGAAAGAAAGCTTAACTATCAAACTGAATGTCTGGTAACTTCAGGGTAAATCAATTCGTTTAGTTTTTACTTCTGTATATACCTCCATCACCCTGTCAGATAACCTCAATATTCAGTCAAATGAAATATCATTCCTCTCTCTCTCTCTCTCTCTCTCTCGTCCCACTGAAGCAATGCATTTAGATTTCCTAGTGTGTGTGGGAGGGACGGGAGGGTGTCTAAAAATTAGGGTAACTTTCATTAGCTCACCAGAAGAGTCCCGAGAGGAACAATCTCATAAAAATGCAGTGACACGTGTCCTCCGAGGAAGGAAAATGTTACGGCAGAAATGCAATTACAAAACTTGCATAAAACGTTCGGTGTCCATTCCTCTGGGGAGAGAGAGAGAGAGAGAGAGAGAGAGAGAGAGAGAGAGAGAGAGAGAGAGAGCTCTGAAATAACCTGCTGTCCTGCTTAATTCAAATGCATTCCTTCAATGGGACTAGCAAGAAATGGAAAGAGAGAGAGAGAGAGAGAGAGAGAGAGAGAGAGAGAGAGAGAGAGAGAGAGAGAGAGAGAGAGCACTCTGAAATACAATTTAAATGCATTACTTCAATGGGAAAAATAGCAAGAAGTAGCAGAGAGAGAGAGAGGAGAAGAGATGAGAGAGATAGAGAGAGGAGAGAGAGGAGAGAGAGAGAGAGAGAGAGAGAGAGAGAGACTATAAAAAACACTCAAATGAAAAAAAGAACAAAAATTGAACACCTTCAGAAAAATCTCCATAGCGAATGAAGAACTCACATTTTGTTTAAAAAAAAAAACTTTACAATAAACACTAAAAACAATATTTACTTAAATCAACAAAATAAAAACACATTCCAAGCTATTTAAGAAAAAAGAAAAAAAGAAAAAATGAAGAACTGATGGATAAAGCCAAAAACTCCACTTTTTGAAAAATTTGTGCGAAAGACTAAATAAAAAATAAAAATACTCGATGGGAACTAAACTGCTTCAGTTAAAACACTCTAAAAAAAATCGAACCACTGAACACAAGAATGAAAAGCGCCACTTTGGAAAAACAACTAAACTTCAAAGTAACAAAAAAACATTGTTTCCCAAAAAAAAAGTCCAAACGAAATTCAACACACAAATCTAAACTCCTTGTTAAAAAAAATAATGAACCACTGAGAGGAAATAAGACTAAATGTATACAAAAACATTCAAACGATCTGGTTTAAAAAAAAAATACTGAAAAATGAACCACTGAATGGAATAAACCTCCCACTTAGGAAAAGACTTCCCCGAACTGAACCGAAGTCTCCTTAAGACTTTCTTAGAAATAGCTTTCAAGACGCCAATCGTTTCCAGGGAGAATAAACGCGGAGAGAGAGAGAGAGAGAGAGAGAGAAATCAATCAATTTTGCTTACATTAACATAAAGAAATTCCATTATCAGAGAGAGAGAGAGAGAAGAGAGAGAGAGAGAGAGAGAGAGAATAAATCAGCTGTATTTACATTATCATACAGCAATTCAGTATTGTGAGAGAGTGAGAGCTAAATAAATCAATTTTTACTTTTACCCTAACGAAATACCATAATCAATGTTTGTGTGTGTGAGAGAGAGAGAGAGAGATAAATAAGCCACTTTGATATCCATTACTATAAAGGAATTCAATAATCAATATGAAACACACACACACACGCACGGAAAGTTATACACATCATACAACCATACTAGAGAGAGAGAGAGAGAGAAACTCGCGAAATTAAACTGTTATTGCAAAGCCACCGTATGCAACATATTGAAATAAAAAATAAAATTCTCTGTATCATCAAAATGTCTATTCAAACTTGCTAGAGCCTTCCGGGAAAGAGCGGCGTATGTACCTCGGTATGATGAATGCTGATGATAATGATGATGGCCAATAATGATGATAACGACGGGGGGAAAGTGTGAATGGGCGTATTATAACCACAGCACCACCTTATTAAGAGCAGTTCAAAGAGGATACTGACACTGTTGATTATATAGTTTTGAAAACGTGCTATTATCCAAAGTGCTCTGTCCATAATAATAATAATAATAATAATAATAATAATAATAATAATGCACACCTATGCTCTCTGTTACACCAGTGAGAGAAAAATAGTGAATACTTCTCATAACAAAAAGCAATGAGTATTCCTCACTTCCAAAGATGAATATTCCTCTGCACAAGGCATGAATACTTCTTCCAAGAGCTTCATTACATTTCAATTCAGCTCTATTTCAACCCCCTCTTAACCCCCCCAAAAAAAATAAAAATAAAAAACTCCTTCATTTGCCGTTATATCTTTGAAGAGGAAAAATTGCAGACTTAAAAATAAATTGTGAAATATAAAAAAATCGGCCTCCCGTGTTGCAGAATTCAAAGGGAATTATTTCCCTATTCAAGAAAGCTATTTGAAAAGAGGGGGGGAGGGTTGTCAGTATTCAAGAAAGCTATATGAAAAAGAAGGGGGGGGGGGGAAGGCGGAGGGGGGGAATTTCTTCAGAGTGAAATGGACTAGTATGTCATTTTGCCTCGTGTAATTTTTCATTTTTTTTCTCTCTCTCTTTGGAAACAATCTTATTCACATTCATCATCTTCACGATGGTGTACAGTGTAATTTTGCGGTGAATATGGTCAATTGATGCCAGTTCTTCTTGGCCCTTGGAAACGCTCTGGGAAACGGCGCTGTCTCCAGATCCTTGAAATTAGCGTCGCTACCTCTCATTCTTATCATCATCATCATCATCAGCTGGTGACACTATAACAATATCTAATAGTAATATCGCTCTGGTTATCATCATTATTCTGTTGAATAAAACGGCAGAACTAAGCGAATTAATTCTATAATTATCTTCTCTATTTTTCTTATAACTCGCTTCTCTGGCTCAACGGTACTTATTAATAATTGGCCAATATTCATATTGCAAGAAATCTAAATAATGCTGAATGTGATATTTTATTTACAACAGGATTTTGCTTATCAATACTGGTATTATCAGTTGGTGTACGGGAATGGCTGATCTCAGGTCTAGGTTAAGCAGGGGTCGTCGTCGGGGTTGGTATCATTCTATAAGCTAGGTTAATGTCAGCTGGAGTCGTCTCTGGTGTTAAGCTGGTATCATTGCTGGTGTATTTGGCTTATCACGACGTTTCGACCTTCTCGTAGGTCATCTTCTTGGCTGGTCAACAGTAGAAGTGACGAGATGGTGTCTGCATGCCAGTATTTATAGAGGTTCGAATCCGGGAGCTGATTTCTGATTGGTCGAGTCGGTTATGGGCGAAGTCGGGGATCTCGCGTTGATGGTTGCTGTTGAAGATTAAGCTGGGCTTATGCCTATGGAGCCCTGTGGACACAAGAAATGTCGAAAGTCCTAGACCTATACAAAGGAGTTGAAAGTCCTAGACCTATACAGAAGAGTTGAAAGTCATAGACTTAGCCTAGACTTATAAAGAAGAGTTGAAAGTCCTAGACCTATAAAGAGTTGAAAGTCCTAGACTTATAAAGAAGAGAGCTGAAAGTCCTAGACCTATAAAGAAGAGTTGAAAGTCCTAGACTTACGAAGAAGAGAGCTGAAAGTCCGAGACCTATACAGATAAGAGTTGAAAGTCATAGACCTATACAGAAGAGAGCTGAAAGTCCTGGACTTATAAAGAAGAGTGGAAAGTCCTAGACTTATACACAAGAGCCGAAAGTCCTCGACCTATACAAAAGAGAGCCGAAAGTCCTAGACCTATAGAGAACAGAGCCGAAAGTCCTACATCAAGACAGAAGAGAGTTGAAAGTCCTGGACATAAGAGTTAAAATTAAACAGTTAACTACCCAAATTTCGTGAGGTAATCAACAAAGGACAACACCTCGGTTTTTTAGTATCATTAGTCGCAATTTCAGATCACTAGTAGGCTTACGGAGAGTGAATAGGCCTCAACTGGGTAACTTTGGAGATAATAATTGTATCGAGAGAGAGAGAGAGAGAGAGAGAGAGAGAGAGAGAGAGAGAGAGAGAGAATATTTAATAACAATTGGTTGTCTAGAATTATGGCATGTCGGCATAAAGAACTGAAATTTAATTACATTGAAATGAGAATGAGTGATGACAATATAGTGCCTCTCTCTCTCTCTCTCTCTCTCTCTCTCTCTCTCTCTCTCTCTCTCTCTCTCCCCGAATATGAGAATTGGTCAGTAGTCAATGACAATTAGGATGGATATGCCACGCCCTGTCAATGATCGATGATCTCAGAGAGAGAGAGAGAGAGAGAGAGAAAGAGAGAGAGAGAATGTTAAAGAACATTTTTATTCCTTATAACAAATTGAATTCGTGGCTGTTTTTACCTAAAACTGAAAAGCGTCTGAGTCAAGTTTTTCCTCAAACTCAATAAACAATCAATTTTCCTGTCAGTTGTTGTCTATAAAAAAAAGAGCGAAACATGATCTAATAATGATACATTTTCTCTCTCTCTCTCTCTCTCTCTCTCTCTCTCTCTCACACACACACACACACACACACAAACACAAAAGAAAGAGAGAAATTACACAAACATTTTATCAGCAGTTCAGCCAACAAAACAGCAACACAAAACTTATAAAACAACTAAATAAATTATAAATCAAGAAAAAGAATAAACATAGAAAGAACAACACATCTAATGCCAGCTGCGTCAGCCAGTGAGACAAAGCCCATTTGCACCCGTCAGTCAAAGTCAACTCGTGAACGGAAGCACAAATCGAAAGGTCAGGCTCTCAAAGTCTCTCGCTGTCTCTCTGTCTCTCACAATCTCTCAAAGTCTCTCTGAGTCTCCGAGTCAATCGTTCTCATAAACTCTCAGTCTCTCACAATCTCTCAAAGTCTCTCGCTGTCACCCAAAATCTCTCAAAATCTCTCTCTGACTCTCACAGTCTCTCAAAGTCTCTCACTATCTTTCAGCCTCTCGATGTCTCTCAAAGGCACAGTCGTTCACAATTTCTCAAAGTCTCTCACAATCTCTGAAAGTCTCTCTATCTCTCAAAACCTATCTCTCTCAGTCCCATAATCGCTCTGTCTCTTAAAATCTCTCACAGTCTCTCTCAGTCCCTCCCAGTCGATTTCTCTCTTGACAGAGATCGACAGGAGGAGAAGTAGAAAATATGATCTGTCAGGACAGGAACAAACTGTATCCCTCATCCGTTCTGTCAATTTATCTCCTCTCTCTCCTCTCTCTCTCTCTCTCTCTCTCTCTCTCTCCATTTTCTTTTAAGCACTTTGTAGCTCCAGGAAAAAAATGCCTGATTCAATTATTCCTGTCAACCATCGACTAATAGATCATTCTCTCTCTCTCTCTCTCTCTCTCTCTCTCTCTCTCTCTCTCTCTCTCTCTCTCTCTCGATGCCAATGACCGTATATAACCGACACAAGAAAGTAAATTTTTCATCATCAATCAATCGTCATCTCCCCTCCCTCTCTCTCTCTCTCTCTCTCTCTCTCTCTCTCTCTCTCTCTCTCTCTCTCTCTCTCTCCCAGGTTGCAATAAAAGAACTCTAAACCAGGGTTATCACATTCACTCGAAAAAACAGTGAGGTGGGACGTTTCTCTCAATATTATGGGACTCATAAAGGAACAGTGGACGACCCACAGAGAGAGAAGAGAGAGAGAGAGAGAGACCTTACCTTACAGACCTTACAGTTCGTTCGGGTTGCCCCAGGTCCCTCAGTGTGAGGCACCTCTAATGTCTACCAGAGAGTTGCTAGTACATCTTCCGGTATATTTTGCATCTTCCAATCTTGGATGGTCTGGGATGCAGTTTAGATATTTGTCGAGCTTATTCTTAAACACATCTACGCTCACTCCTGATATATTCCTCAGATGAGCTGGCAACGCATTGAATAGACGCTGCATTATCGATGCTGGTGCGTAGTGGATTAATGTTCTGTGTGCTTTCCTTATTTTTCCTGGTATAGTTTTGGGCACTATTAATCTACCTCTGCTTGCTCTTTCTGATATTTTTAGTTCCATGATATTTTCTGTTATTCCTTCTATCTGTTTCCATGCCTGAATTATCATGTAGCGTTCTCTTCTCCTTTCTAGACTATATAATTTTAAGGATTGTAGTCTTTCCCAGTAGTCTAGGTCGTTAACTTCTTCTATTCTAGCTGTAAAGGACCTTTGTACACTCTCTATTTGTGCAATATCCTTTTGATAGTGTGGGTACCATATCATATTGCAATATTCAAGTGGACTACGAACATATGTTTTATAAAGCATAATCATGTGTTCAGCTTTTCTTGTTTGAAAGTGCCGTAACAACATTCCCACCCAATTTTTGCTTTACATTTTGCCAACAGAATGGCTATTTGATCATTGCATAACATGTTCCTATTCATCATCACACCAAGGTCTTTAACTGCTTCCTTATTTGTGATTGTCTCATTATTAGGTCCCCTATATGCATATAGCTTTCCTTCTCTGTCTCCATAATTTATTGATTCAAATTTATCAGAGTTAAATACCATCCTATTTACCTCTGCCCAAACATATACTTTGTTAAGGTCTCTTTGTAGAGCGTCCTATTCTTATCACAAGTATTTCTCTACTTATTCTTGTGTCATCAGCGAAACTACTCACTACCGAATCCTTAACATTACTGTCTATGTCTTCAATCATAATAACAAACAATATTGCAGCTAGCACCGTACCTTGTGGCACACCGGATATTACCTTGGTTTCATCCGATTTCTCATCGTTTGCAATAACTATCTGTTTTCTGTTGTGTAAAAATTCTTTTAACCATCTTCCTACTTTATCTACGATATTGTGTTTTCTAATTTTCTTTGCTAATATATTATGGTCTACTTTGTCAAAAGCTTTTGCAAGTCTAGATAAACCACATCTGTTTCATTTCCGCTTTTCATATTTTTGAATATGTTCTCACGGTGGACTAACAGTTGGGTTTGTGTACTTTTTCCGGGTACGAAACCGTGTTGTCGTATATTAAACAAATTATTTTTTATTAAATGTTTCATAATATTTTTCTTCATTACCCTTTCATACACTTCATAATATGTGATGTTAGACTCACAGGCCTATAGTTACTTGCCATTAGTCTGATCCACTTTTGAAAGTAGGGTGGATATATGCTAATTTGTGCTCATCATAAATCTTGCCTGTATCTACACTTTGTCTTAATAATATTGCAAGTGGCTTTGCGATAGAATGAACTACTTTCTTTAACAAAATAGCAGGGACTCCATCCGGCCCTGCAGCAGCTCCATTTTTAATTTCATTAATTGCCTGCACAATATCAGTTTCATTAATTTCTATGTCAGCTAAATATTCACTATATTTTCGTCCCTTACTTCTATATCATTATCTTCATTATCTATTCTAGGGGTGAATTCTCTCTTATATCGTTCTGCCAGTATGTTGCAAATTTTCCTTTTTTCATTCGTTAATCTCCTTCAATTCTCAGAGGGCCTATTTCTATTCTTCTTTTATTCATCTTCTTCGCATATGAGTATAATAGTTTGGGGTTTTGCTTGATATTTAATAGGGTTTTTTCTTCCAAGTCCCGTTTTTCATTTTCTTTTGATTGGATAATCTTTTGTTCTGCATTTTCTATCTTACTTTTTAGTTCTATAACTTTCCATGCATTTTTTCTTTTGCAAGACCTTTTTCCACTTTCTGATTTTCTGGAACAAGATCCTTCTGTCTCTTGGTATGCATGAATGATGTTTACTTTTCTTCTTCGGTATATATTTATCCACTATTTTCTCCAATATATATAATATCTCCGTATTTACCCTTATGTCATCACTTACGAAAATGTTATCCCAATCTTTGTTTTAATTCATCATTAATTTCTGACCATTTTATATTTTTACTGTAGAAGTTGTATTTTCCATATCCTTCCCACTTTTTCATTTCTTGCTTATCTCTATTTTCACTTGCTTTGGAATGAACTGTTAATTCTATGACATTATGATCTGAAATACTCGCATTATAAACTATTATTTCTTTAACATAATTCATCTCGTTCACAAATACTAGGTCTAAAGTATTTTCCTTTTCTTTTTGTTGGCAGGTGATTTATTTGTTGAATGTTTTATTCTAGTAGCATATCTAATAGCTTTTCAAATTGCCTCTTATCTTCTGCACTACTATTACTCTCTTTTTTATATGTATAAGTACAACCACAGTCTCCTATTCGTTCTTTCCCATTCTACGAAAGGAAAGTTGAAGTCACCAGATAGGAGAATAGTCCAGTCCTTGTGATTTCTACATATATCATCCAATTTTTCAATTATTAAGTCAAACTCTTTAGTATTAGGAGGGGTCTATATATTACTATGTTCATCAATTTTTCAGATTCAAATTCTACCGCTATTAGTTCACATTCTGAGTTACTATATTTCTCATATATTTTTCCTTGTTTTTTGTCTTTCCCATATATTGCGGTTCCCCTCCCCATTGATTCCTATTTTTTCTATCTGATCTATAAGTTTGGAACCCTTTTATTTGATCATCATTCCCAGTCTCTTGGGAATACCAGGTTTCACTTATATTCATTATATCTATTTTCTTTTCATTTTGGGTTAGTTCTTCTAAGTACTCTATTTTTCTTTTTGAGTTACTCGTAACTAAACCCTGCGCATTCATCACTATGATGGTTTGCGTGTTTTCTCCTTCATTTAATATTGGTAGTAATAAGGATTTTCCCATGTCTCTTTCCTGTTCTGGTATGTTGTTCTTTTTTTCATTTCCAGAAATTCTGACATTAAAAAATCCAACTTTTCCATAATATTTGATCTTCCTTCATCATAATTATTCATTTTGTGTCTGAATCTGCAATTTTCTCCGTTTCTGCAATATCCTCTTGCATAATAAATACAGTTATTATCTCTTGAGTAGAATTTCGGAGCTGATGCTTTGAAATTTTTTGCTGACACCTCTGCATATCTCATTGGTGGTTTGCTTTTCTCTTTTACCTGATATTCTTGATTTCTCTCTTTATTTGTTTCTTTCTTATTTTGGATTTTATTACTTGGTTGGTTATTTATTTGATTATGATTCATGGCTACAGGGTGCATATATTTGCATTTTTTGTCGAACTTACATCCTTTTCCTTCTTTTAGGTTTTTACATATTTTTGGATGCAGATCTCTGCAATCATCCCCATAGCCATCTAAGTATGCACATTTACCATATATTTCATAGTTTTGACATACCTTAGGATGTTTGTAGTAACATCTTTCTCCAAATCTGCAATTCCCTCTTTTCAAAAGGTTGCAGATTTTGTCTTTCTTGTCTATTTTTTCCT
>NC_061097.1:33037961-33065461 GCF_015104395.2 Macrobrachium nipponense
GGGAAAATGATAGTCAGAAATCCAAGCGCTTCGTCTTTATTCAGACATCGTCAAGGAGCTACCTTGACGATGTCTGAATAAAGACGAAAGCGCTTGGATTTCTGACTATCATTTTCCGTGGTTATTCGCTTATAATATATATATAATATATATATATATAATACATATATATATATATATATATATATATATATATATTCTTCAGGGTATGAAAATCAATAAATAAATAACGTGGGAAATTTAAATAATGTGAAAATTCAAGTGTCAATCTAAGGTCATGATATGTTCCCTCACATAATCTGAGTGGGTGAGACACAGTTACTCAGAAAGTTAGTCTTTCTGAAAAAGTCAAACGTCAGGTCTGCGTGGGCGTCTCTTTCTGCCGGAATAATTCTGTAATATCTGGAACAATGTCTCTCTCTCTCTCTCTCTCTCTCTCTCTCTCTCTCTCTCTCTCTCTCTCTCTCTATAAAAGACCTTAGCCAACTTTCTTGACAGTAAGAAATTTTGAAAAACGTTCCTCAAGTTAAGGAACGTAAATGGGTCCCGGGACTCTCTCTCTCTCTCTCTCTCTCTCTCTCTCTCTCTCTCTCTCTCTCTCTCTCTCTCTCAACAACAGACCTATATTAAGTTTTTCGAAATTAATAATTATTCAAGTACTTTTGATTTCTTCAAGTTAAGAATTATACATGTAATCCGGGATTCTCTCTCTCTCTCTCTCTCTCTCTCTCTCTCTCTCTGTAGAACAGACCTAAAGTACTCTACTGGACAGTAAAAAAACTTTCTATATCTTTAAATTACTTCAAGTTTATGACAATTTTGAAGATAGTATATATATTAATCTTAAGTTAAGAAATCTTTCAACGGCTGTCAATTTCGTGATGTTAAAGACACTTAATATAAAAATTCATTTCAAATATAACTAATCAAGGTCAATTTAATACAAATCTACATAATGGCATAACCACAATTTTCAAAAATCATACCAGACTGTTACACTGTTTATAGTGACCATTGCAGGTAGAATTAAGCTACTATTACCATTTCAGGGTATAAATGAGATAGGTGACTGATAAGGCTACATCATGTGGGATTGAAAAGGTCACACCAGGATACGAAAAGGGTGTAGGGCTAGCAACGTCATCCCATAAATATGACTTGTTTAGATCTACAAGGCTCATACCTTCTCAAGACTTCCCTTAAGACTCCAATTATTCAGGTCATCAGTAATGGATCGATAATGAACTGATAACTGATAATTGCTCCGTAATTATATGAAAATCGGGTAATTATTTTACAATCACTGTTTTCTTGATTATGATTATGACGTAAGATATTTGTTAGGATAATCTTATAGTAATTACATTGATAACGTAATAATTATTCTAATTGCATTCTTGGCGATTATGATAACAGATTCCTGATAGATTTTTTGTTAGCTATAATTACATCTCAGTTACAATGAAATGTTCTAAAAAAATATGTTTTTATATATATATTTGCATTTTTTAACATTAGAAAATATTTCATTGGAAATCGTTTTAAAAATAAAATTTTTTATGGGCAAGACACTATTTATAATGTTATATTTTATGGGCAAGACACTATTTATAATGTTATAAAGATTTTACAATATGCACAATAATATTTTTAGAGGAAAGATACTATAATAATTTAAGAGTGCATTTATAATATACGAATTAATGCTTTAAGAGTGCATTTATAATATACGAATTAATGTTTTATAGAGACACGAAACTATATATGATATAATAATTTTAAACTGAACTGAAAATATGCAACTTAATATTTTTTATGAGCAGCCCATTTTATAAGATCTAGTAAATAAAAAAATGTAATTTACAATATGTAACTTTATATATTTTATGAGCAGGACAATATACATGATACAACAAATAAAAAAAATTAATTTACAATATGTCAATTAATATTTTTTATAAGCAGGACACTATCTACGATACAACAAATAAAAAAAATTATTTACAATATATGTAACTTAATATTTTTTATAAGCAGGACACTATAAGATCCAATAAATTGAAAAAAATTAATTTACAATATTTAACTTTATATTTTGTAAAGACAAGGAACAATATACATGATACAACCATTTAAAAGAATGAATTTACAGATACAAAAAAATTATAATTTCAAGATCATCTAGGTAAACAAAAATAAAGAGACATAGGGTCTGGACAGTCCATAGAAATGGCTTAGGAATTTCTTATGAAAATCAGTTTTAAAATGTTGCCACAGACCTTGGGAGACTGGTGTGGAAGGCAGTGGGTCGAGAGAATAATTCGGAATAGAAATAAAACGGCGAAAGCTAAAAATAATTTTGAGGAATTGGTTATTAAGGAAAAATGTACGACGTAAATGTAATTATGTTTGTGTATAAGACTTATGAAAACTAATGAAAATAATAATCACGTGAATAATATACACGGGAAAAGAAATGAAAAAAAAAAACAGGAAAGAGACGAGAGAGAGAGGAGAGGACAGGAGATGGGACGACGAGCGAGAGAGAGAAGACCAGAAGGGGAGGGGCAACGAGGAGAGTTTAGAGAGAGAGAGAGAGAGAGAGAGAAGACCAGACACATCTCTATTCTTGCAACTTGTCCAGTATCGTGTTGCCAAAAAAATGAAATAAAGAAATAAGGAAAGAAAGAAAGATGGAAATAAAGAATAAGAGGTTTCAGATACATCACAATTCGCCTGTCCTGAACGACTGTTAAAGAGAATGACAAATCCCAAAGCGGGCTATTTGTTCAAGCGTTATATTTCCTCCTAGTATGTATGTTGTGTGTATGTGAGTGTATGTATATGTATGTATATATATATATATATATAATATACATATATACATATATTATATATATATAATATACAAATATATAAATACATATATATATATATATATATATATATATATATATATATATATATATATATATATATATATATATATATATCCCACCCAATATACAACAATAAACATAAACAAATTATAAGTCAGAATACAAGAACTTTGAATACAAATGGAAAGGCAGAACGCAGAAAATGTTAAAAAAAAATAATAATTCAAAGACATACGGACTCGACAACTTAGCTATCTGTGAACCACGGTGCAAAGGAATGAGAAAATGTATATTGGAAAGGGGTGATACGTACGTTTATTAAATAAAAGCAGATGGAACTGCTATTCCAAGCGAGATCGTATCACCAGATGTAGAAAAGGCACTGACTGACTTCGTATTGGCTTCGTATTTGTGGGCTGTAGACTACCGCTAGCAAGATTGAAATCAATATTGTGCAATATGGCTATTATAGGTGTGCACCAACAAATGAACCCACGGAAGATATGAAAAAAATGTCTATTTAAATCTTTAGAATATTATAGATGACAATTACTAGAAAGACATAAGGGAATCGCTATTGGTGACGGGAATTCTAAAGTTGGCAGGAACATCAAAGATATGGGGTATGGTTTGGGAGAAACTTCAAACGGAAATGGGATGAAATTTAGTTTAATTTATATTTATTTATTTACTTATTTATTATTATTATTTTGTCGTCAAAAATCTTGATAATCGATGTACTTCTCCCAAACTTCAGGACATTCAAAAATACACTGGGACATCTCCAGATAAAAGTGTAGGGGAGTGTACGTGCTAAGTACTCAGGTCTAGATAACGATATTAAACCGACCAGAAGCAGAGATAAGAAAGACTTCCTGAAAAAACGGACCGACGGTACTGACAAAGGCAATAAATAAATAAATAAATAAATAAATAAATAAATAAATAAATAAAGCCACGTACTCAGGGAATGGCACTGGTGCTAGAGCCACAGTATCAATGAAATATCCAAGGGGAAAAATCCCAAATCCAAAATACCTGTCAGAAGAGGTATTAGTCACTAAAGGCATCAAAATAAGAAGAGAGAGACAACGCACAACAGAACATTATTGTATGATGTTGAATAAGATGTGTGAGGGATAATTTTATGGATATGCCAGAAACAAAATAAAACCTGAATGCACTGTTGAATAATTTCACAGTTTCTGAAGTGGAACCAGTAATTAAAATACTTTGTAAATGGACTGGGCTAGCACTGGAAACGATGGAATTAATACGGAAACGACTTTAGCTTAAAATTAAATGAAACTTCGTATACTAGCTACATTGAGTTAAAAGCCACAATGATTTATATGATACTGTATATTTCCAAAATACAAAAAAGGTTACAAAAAAAAGGGAGATTTCGACCTTTTTTGTGTATGTGTGTGCAAACGGTCGAAAGCTTCCTGTTTTGGAAAAATACAGTATCATATACATTATTGTGGCTTTTAACTCACTATCCCCGTTCACGATATAGTGATGTAACTACATTACTTAGCAGACTACAGAATGAGGAAACAAAATCTGGTGACTGGGAATTGGAAGTTATATCGACGACAGCTGTGCGAGGTGACCTGAGTGAATGGGATGACTACAGAAACATTACACTCAAAGCAACTACCATGAAAAGAGCTGTAACACTATTCGTCGGTAGAGTATACAAATAAATGGATAAAAACTTAAAGAGATAAACAGCACAGGTTTAGAAGAGGTAGGAGTTTTACAGTTTACAGATCGGATATTATGAAGCATAGAATACAGATATCCCCTTCTGGTAACTTCTGTTGGCTGTCTACTACAGAACAATATTATTGAAAGTCTTTTGTCAATATGACAGTCCCGTTCAATATGCAAATCCAACTGAATTATCCACGAACGCAGTAGATGCAAAGATGATGTTGGCGGAGTCTAATCAAGTGAATTTGCATATTTTAACAAACTTACAGGAAAGCGTTGTCATACAGTCTCTCGCGGTTTCAATCTTGTAAACAATTCTTGGAGACGGTTGATAATGAAAGAAATAGTATATTGGAGAAAATTCGGATACAAAAAAGACGAAATGGCTTACGTAAACACTATACAGTAGACTAATATGATCTGTATTGTCAAAAGGACACGAATCATGAAATGACAATGAAACTATAACTATGCAATAGATTATATATGTTTTGGAGTAAAGCTCTCACAAGAATATTAGGAATCAGATGGCAAAATAGAGTGAGATTTTATACAATAAAAAAAAAGTTCGATATGCAGATGAAATAATGACGAAAGGGCGACGGAGACGGCTTTCATACAATCTTCGAAAACCCAAGGTAAATACGAGGTTTTAAGCGTCAGATGGGGAACCTGCTGGCACCTGAAGAGTTCGAACACCCAAACCTACTTGGATAGTACACTATGAGACTGAGGGCTGGAGATGAGTGGAGAATTGTGGAAGTGAAAGCACTTGAAAAAAAAAGTGGTAGAATTATATATATAATATATATATATAATATATATATATATATATATAATTATATATATACACATAATTATATAGAAACAAATAGAAATACATATAATAGAATATTAGATTATTATATAACCTATATTATATTAGGATAATAGTATATATTATATATACATACACACACGTAAAATACATACTTATTTGAATAAATTTATCACGGGCAATTCTAACCTCAACAGGCAGTATATATACACTTTTCAAAAAAGATTTCCATTTCAGCCAAGTCACAATAAACACTAAACATTTTCCAAAATAGCAAAAATACAATTTCACTTATTTCCAACAAGTGTCAATCCACGTAGCGACCGAGACGAAAAGTAGCAGATAAATATCACTTCAATAATAATAATAATAATAATAATAATAATAATAATAATAATAATAATAATAATAATAATAATAATAAGACAGTGCCAGTTACATCGAGGAAGCTAAGAAGCAGCGTCCGCCACTGACACCAGCTCATAAGTGACTGCCGAGTGCCACGCTGCTAACCACCACTCTTATGTTGTGTCAACTGGCACTCCCGCACGCACGCACGCACACACAAACACTAACACACACTCACATACACAAACACACTGTCGCAAAGGATAAGGCAAAATCTGACTATCTCTCTCTCTCTCTCTCTCCGCTTGAATTTCATGAGTTTTCAATATAATATTGACAATTTTATTCTCTCCTCTCCCTCTCCTCTCTCTCTCTCTTCTCTCTCTCTCTCTCTCTCTCTCTCTCTCTCTCTCTCTCTCCTCTCTCTCTCTCTTTTTTTGTTTTGCAAAAGTATTGATAATTTATCCTCTCTCTCGTAAGCATGTAGGACTAAATCTGCTGAGAGCTTCCAAATTCTCTCTCTCTCTCTCTCTCTCTCTCTTTGCTCCTCTCTCTCCTCTCTCTCTCACCAATGAGATATGCAGAGGTGTCAGCAAAGAATTTCAAAGCATCAGCTCCGAAATTCTACTCAAGAGATAATAACTGTATTTATTATGCAAGAGGATATTGCAGAAACGCAGAGGGAAAATGCAGATTCAGACACAAAATGAATAATTATGATGAAAGAAGATCAAATATTATGGAAAAGTTGGATTTTTTAATGTCAGAATTTCTGGAAATGAAAAAAAGAACAACATACCAGAACAGGAAAGAGACATGGGGAAATCCTTATTACTATCAGTATTAAATGAAGGAGAAAACACGCAAACCATCATAGTGATGAATGCGCAGGGTTTAGTTACGAGTAACTCAAAAAGAAAAATAGAGTACTTAGAAGAACTAACCCAAAATGAAAAGAAAATAGATATAATGAATATAAGTGAAACCTGGTATTCCCAAGAGACTGGGAATGATGATCAAATAAAAGGGTTCCAAACTTATAGATCAGATAGAAAAAATAGGAATCAAGGGGGAACCGCAATATATGGGAAAGACAAAAAACAAGGAAAAATATATGAGAAATATAGTAACTCAGAATGTGAACTAATAGCGGTAGAATTTGAATCTGAAAAATTGATGAACATAGTAATATATAGACCTCCTAATACTAAAGAGTTTGACTTAATAATTGAAAAATTGGATGATATATGTAGAAATCACAAGGACTGGACTATTCTCCTATCTGGTGACTTCAACTTTCCTTTCGTAGAATGGAAAGAACGAATAGGAGATTGTGGTTGTACTTATACATATAAAAAAGAGAGTAATAGTAGTGCAGAAGATAAGAGGCAATTTGAAAAGCTATTAGATATGCTACTAGAATACAACATTCAACAAATAAATCACCTGCCAACAAGAAAGGAAAATACTTTAGACCTAGTATTTGTGAACGAGATGAATTATGTTAAAGAAATAATAGTTTATAATGCGAGTATTTCAGACCATAATGTCATAGAATTAACAGTTCATTCCAAAGCAAGTGAAAATAGAGATAAGCAAGAAATGAAAAAGTGGGAAGGATATGGAAAATACAACTTCTACAGTAAAAATATAAAATGGTCAGAAATTAATGAAGAATTAAACAAAGATTGGGATAACATTTTCGTAAGTGATGACATAAGGGTAAATACGGAGATATTATATAAAATATTGGAGATAATAGTGGAAAAATATATACCGAAGAAGAAAAGTAAACATCATTCATGCATACCAAGAGACAGAAGAATCTTGTTCCAGAAAATCAGAAAGTGGAAAAAAGGTCTTGCAAAAGAAAAAAATGCATGGAAAGTTATAGAACTAAAAAGTAAGATAGAAAATGCAGAAAAAAGATTATACAATCAAAAGAAAATGAAAAACGGGACTTGGAAGAAAAAAACCCTATTAAATATCAAGCAAAACCCCAAACTATTATACTCATATGCGAAGAAGATGAATAAAAGAAGAATAGAAAATAGGCCCTCTGAGAATTGAAGGGAGATTAACGAATGAAAAAAAGGAAATTGCAACATACTGGCAGAACGATATAAGAGAGAATTCACCCCTAGAATAGATAATGAAGATAATGATATAGAAGTAAGGGATGAAAATAGTGAATATTTAGCTGACATAGATATTAATGAAGCTGATATTGTGCAGGCTATTAATGAAATTAAAAATGGAGCTGCTGCAGGGCCTGATGGAATTCCTGCTATTTTGTTAAAGAAAGTAGTTCATTCTATCGCAAAGCCACTTGCAATATTATTAAGACAAAGTGTAGATACAGGCAAGATATATGATGAGCACAAATTAGCGTATATTACCCCTACTTTCAAAAGTGGATCAAGACTAGAGGCAAGTAATTATAGGCCTGTGAGTCTAACATCACATATAATGAAAGTGTATGAAAGGGTAATGAAGAAAAATATTATGAAACATTTAATAAAAAATAATTTGTTTAATAAAGGACATGGTTTCGTACCCGGAAAAAGTACACAAACCCAACTGTTAGTCCACCGTGAAAACATATTCAAAAATATGAAAAGCGGAAATGAAACAGATGTGGTTTATTTAGACTTTGCAAAAGCTTTTGATAAAGTAGACCATAATATATTAGCGAAGAAAATTAGAAAACACAATATCGTGGATAAAGTAGGAAGATGGTTAAAAGAATTTTTACACAACAGAAAACAGATAGTTATTGCAAACGACGAGAAATCGGATGAAGCCAAGGTAATATCCGGTGTGCCGCAAGGTACGGTGTTAGCTGCAATACTGTTTGTTATTATGATTGAAGACATAGACAATAATGTTAAGGATTCGGTAGTGAGTAGTTTCGCAGATGACACAAGAATAAGTAGAGAAATTACTTGTGATGAAGATAGGAACGCTCTACAAAGAGACCTTAACAAAGTATATGATTGGGCAGAGGTAAATAGGATGGTATTTAACTCTGATAAATTTGAATCAATAAATTATGGAGACAGAGAAAGAAAGCTATATGCATATAAGGGACCTAATAATGAGACCATCACAAATAAGGAAGCAGTTAAAGACCTTGGTGTGATGATGAATAGGAACATGTTATGCAATGATCAAATAGCAACTCTGTTGGCAAAATGTAAAGCAAAAATGGGAATGTTGTTACGGCACTTCAAAACAAGAAAAGCTGAACACATGATTATGCTTTATAAAACATATGTTCGTAGTCCACTTGAATATTGCAATATGATATGGTACCCACACTATCAAAAGGATATTGCACAAATAGAGAGTGTACAAAGGTCCTTTACAGCTAGAATAGAAGAAGTTAAGGACCTAGACTACTGGGAAAGACTACAATTCTTAAAAATTATATAGTCTAAAGGAAAGGAGAAGAGAACGCTACATGATAATTCAGGCATGGAAACAGATAGAAGGAATAGCAGAAAATATCATGGAACTAAAAATATCAGAAAGAGCAAGCAGAGGTAGATTAATAGTGCCCAAAAATATACCAGGAAAAATAAGGAAAGCACACAGGACATTAATCCACTACGCACCAGCATCGATAATGCAGCGTCTATTCAATGCGTTGCCAGCTCATCTGAGGAATATATCAGGAGTGAGCGTAGATGTGTTTAAGAATAAGCTCGACAAATATCTAAACTGCATCCCAGACCATCCAAGATTGGAAGATGCAAAATATACCGGAAGATGTACTAGCAACTCTCTGGTAGACATTAGAGGTGCCTCACACTGAGGGACCTGGGGCAACCCGAACAAGATGTAAGGTCTGTAAGGTCTGTAAGGTCTCTCTCTCTCTCTCTCTCTCTCAGTATCATTAGCCCAATACCTGCAAAAATTGCTCTCTCTCTCTCTCTCTCTCTCTCTCTCTCTCTCTCTCTCTCTCTCTCTCTATGCCATTAACTCATTATCGACAAAATAAACTTCCGTCACAGCATACAAGGAGGGCAAACTGCGCTCGATAACTGATAACCACGTAAACACTCTGCGCACGCGCGAGTTCACGATAAACACGAAACTCTATTTTCACAACAATCGAACAAACACGCGCACGTACGCGCAAATTCTCAGGGTACGGAATGATACACATATTCAAGCGCACATACGCATTGCACGTATCTGCAATCTCCTAAGAGTACGGAAAACTGCTGTGCCCGCAAACGAACGCACTCTCACGTGCAGGGCACAAATGTCAGTGTTAATTAAAGGCGACCGTATTGTCGGTCAGTACTTTCGCTCAAAATATGTTCTTCCATTTCAGAGGGAGCTGTTATTTCGTGTTGCGCTGCTCTCGAATGAACAAATGAACAGAGAACACGAAGTCATTTTGAAATGAAATATTTCATCTTTCATTAAGGTATTATTTCAGCTGAAATTATTCTGAAATGGAAATCCTAAGACGTAAAATGATGCTGTTCTCTCTCAGATATTTCACCATTCTGGCAGATTCGTATGCAGAACAGGGTAGTGTATATTTATCTTAGAATCTATATTTATACTGTTTTACCAAAATATCTTGCTTACCATCTTGTTATATGTGTGTGTGTGTGTGTGTGTGTGTGTGTATATATATATATATATATATATATATATATATATGTGTGTGTGTGTGTGTATGTATATGTATCTATATATATATATATATATATGTATATATATATTTTATCCAAACAAAAAATAACTAGTTGACTAGAATAGAAATTTCAATATTTTCAAAATAGCAAGAAATAACCATCAAGTCAAATGAATAATGATTTTCTTATCACAATTCATTATCTCAGCTTAATGATCCATCAGGAGATAATTAGCTTTCTACTCCATCAAGAATTTATTTTATTATAATTTAGTTTTTATCAAAATAATTTATTACTTTCATCTCTCATCAAAATAATTACTTTATATTGTTTTACCTTTATCAGAAATAGCATGTGGGACTTCGCCGATCCATTTTTACTAACTGACAAATGCGTCATATTCATATTTTGCCAAATCTGACAAGTCATCCTATGTTACTAAGCTTTGCTTAAATCAGAAGGGAGGTATATATATATATATATATTATATATATATATAATATATATATATATATAGCTTATATCTATATATATATATATATATTTACAAACACACAAATAAACACATAAATCTTGAAGTATCTCAACAGATCGTAATCAATTTCCTCACTGACGATACATACATTTCATAAACTATATTTACGTAACAAATACGACCGTTCTTTGATAAACAATTTATCAGAATGTGATTTGCGTCTTCCACTGACAAAATAACGTCAGTATTTCAAAAATTATTGTAAAATCTTTACGTAAGAATGAAAATAAAAACAAGACGAAATAAAAAAAAAAAACTAGTAGCGAAGATTCATGACAAGAAGAGAATTAAAGTTATTTTTGACAACAGATTAACATAGGAAACTACAGTGAAATACTTTGTTAGTATTAGTATATTAGAAAAATAAATCAACAGTAGTATGCCAATTTCATTTTGATATTTGAAAAATATATATTTTAAATAACAAAATTAGATATAATACTGTGGATTTAATTTTCCATTTTATTTACTCAAGTGATTATGAGTAAAATCTCTATCCCGAGAGTATATATAATGTTCTGAAGGGTTCACAATAATAAAAAGTGTTAAGAGTCCGTGTATAATTTTTAAAACTTTACAAAAAGCTTTCGAACGATTCCATGGGTTCATCTTCAGTCCAAATGAACAATTAGTTACAACAAGTACTGAGGTGAATTTAAAAACAAGAGTCGTTGAAGATCGTTCACAACGGTCGTTAGCTCGTTAATGGACCAGGTGATGAAGAAAGAGGGCAGTTAACTCCAACTAGGTGATTTCCTCTCTGGTATCAATCCTTCTGGCTGCAATTCTGTTGGATATTCGCAATGGTTGTTGCAACGTTACAGGAAGTCCTTCATCTGAGGGCGTAGATTGGGCACCGTAACCAGACTCCCCTGGGGCAGCGGTTACCTGGACAGGGAGAGGCAAGGCGGAAGCAGCATCAGGAGAGGGAAAAACAGAGCCTGTCCTACAGTTAAAATCTTTTAAAAACATACTAATATAAAAATTAACAAATGGGTCTTCGTTGACAAAAGACTTATTTCCTTTGAATGATTCTCCTAAACTTATAGCAGCTCCCTCGCCTAATCGTCTAACATTTACATTGATACTTTTAAAGATAATTTTAGCCTCATCCCTGTTGGGTCTGTGATCATTCCTAAATGGATGTGGACGGGGGGGGGGGGGGGGGGGGCTGGACGTGGACGAGATATACGTTTGGACGAACATAAGCGAGCTTATGAATTACAATGACAAAACAGTGCAATAGTAGCACATGCATTCAGGAATGATCATAGACCCAACTGGAACGAGGCTAAAATTATCTTTAAAAGTAACAATGTAAATGTTAGACGACTAGTTGACGGAGCTGCTATATGTTTAGGAGAATCATTCAAAAGAAACAAGTCTTTTGTCAACGAAGACCCATTTGTTAATTTTTATATTACTAGTATGTTTTTAAAAGATTTTAACTGTAGGACAGGCTATGTTTTTCCCTCTCCTGATGCTGCTTCCGCCTTGCCTCTCCCTGTCCAGGTAACCGCTGCCCCAGGGGAGTCTGGTTACGGTGCCCAATCTACGCCCTCAGATGAAGGACTTCCTGTAACGTTGCAACAACCATTGCGGAGATCCAACAGAATTGCATCCAGAAGGATTGATACCAGAGAGGAAATCACCTAGTTAGAGTTAACTACCCTCTTTCTTCATCACCTGGTCCATTAACGAGCTGACGACCGGTGTCAACGATCTTCAATGACTCTTGTTTTTAAATTCACCTCAGTACTTGTTGTAACTAATTGTTCATTTGGACTGAAGATGAACCCATGGAATCGTTCGAAAGCTTTTTGTAAAGTTTTAAAAATTATACACGGACTCTTAACACTTTTTATTATTGTGGACCCTTAAGAACATTATTATTATTATTATTATTATTATTATTATTAATCAGAATATAAACCCCTATTCATATGGAACAAGCCCACAGGGGGAAGTGACCTTAAATGCAAACTTATTATTATTATATTATTATTAGAAGAATGTAAACCACTAACTGTATAAGACAGAACAAGCCAACAACTATCCCTTATTCAATGGCAACTATTTACACCTAAGAGGACGTCTAATAGTTTTTTTCGGTGCATAAAAAATTGACCTTGAACTTCGGAAAGGTTTAAATGACATTTGGCTTTGGATCCATAATCTAATTTTAGCTCCGGTCCTGAATATTGATCCGTTCCGCCTGAAGTAGACAGAGTGGAAAGTGGAGTAGACAGGAGTAGAAAATGAAAGTAGATGAAGTGAGTTTTACAATTAAAGTAAATACAGCAGAAAATAGAGACGATAAAGTGTGAAATAAAAGTTGATAAATTAGAAAACAGAAAAGAACAAAATAAAGTTGATAATTTAAGAAAGAGAAAAATATATATAAAGTTGATAAATTAGAAAAGAGAAAAGAAAAAATAAAACAGAAAAGGAAAAATAAAGTTGATAATTTAGATATCAGAAAAGAAAAAATAGAAAAAAGAAAAGGAAAAATAAAGTTGATAAATTAGAAACCAGAAAAGAAAAATAGGGAACAGAAAAGAAAAATTAAAGTAGATAAATTAGACAAGACTAGATAATGTTTAAAATAACAGCAGAAACAGTAAATAAAAAGTAAAAGTAGATACCGTATAAAATAGAGTAGATAAGCAGAAAATGAAGCAGATAAAGTTAGAAATAAAAGTAGATGCGGTAGTCTTTATAAAACTACTTGCCAATTTGAACTTAGCTGAAAATCAATTTCTTTAAATAGAGGCCATTGGAAGGGGCAATCAGATGGGCTATTGTAGCCTGGAGTAAAGTTAAGGAGGGGACTCTGGAAATACAAAAGCATGTAGCGGTTTCCAAAGCCTTAAGAGCAGTCACCCAGGCATGTCATAAGTGGTAAACGATATCTTATGTAACCGTAAGAATAGGCAGTCTTCCGGGTGTTACGAAACAGCCGCGAGGAAGACACTGAAGCTATCCATCTCAAGAGCAACACCATTTTAAACAGAGTATAATGTGAGATGAAGCAAACTGACGGGTGTCACGAGACTAGTATCAATCTGCTGAATGAGAAATGTAGAAGGAGCAGCATCCACTGTAATATCCGTAAAACAAACACCCTTTCACCAGTCTTGTTAGTTCTTACTGCAATTTTACACACTGGGCATAAATGCAATGCAATAATCATAACAAACCAACTTAGCAATTAAGGCAAATAATATTTGTTTGTGAAAGCCAATATCACCTCGGCTGGAACATTATTCGACCTTGACTTATGCTTACCAAACATGAAGTTCCTACCTGCTTTACTTCAAAGGTTAAATTTACATTTTGACCCTTGACCTCTCTGAGCATATTTCCATCACCTAAAAATTATATAAATGAAAGTTTGAGCTCATTTTTCCCTTTCAAATAAAATCATGACCTTAGTGGATATAAGAACATAAGGTTTTGCATAATTGAGGTCAAAGAAAGATCAAGGAAGAACAAGGCATCACAGATGGAGACCAGGAAGAAGAGGTCAGTGACTCCCATTGGATTTTTTTTTCATTTCTGTGATCCAATCAAGAAAAAAGGAAAATCACGGACGGGAACAGAATAAGACATCAAAGCTTTGGAAGTATCAATAAATATCTCATCGTTGTTACATTGATAGCGTTATAAATCAAGAGAGAGAGAGAGAGAGAGAGAGAGAGAGAGAGAGAGAGAGAGAGAGAGAGTTAACATAGACTTGTATACAGACAGAATGACATATAACTTCTACTGGGTTAAGATTCCTAACAACATTTTGATGATCTATGAAAGATCACAATGAAACAGTAACTGAGAGAGAGAGAGAGAGAGAGAGAGAGATCTACTACTCCTATAATAAAAGTAACTAACTGCTATTCCCCGTACTTGATTGTAGGGGGATAAGATTATTACCATCAGCCAAGAACTCATTATTATATACATTTCGGAGAGAGAGAGAGAGAGAGAGAGAGAGAGAGAGAGAGAGAGAGAGAGAGAGAGAGGTTTCCCTTGAGGATTATCTAATCACATTCAGAGAAGTAAGCCCATATCCTTAAGTGACAGTAAAGCCAGATCGTCAGGCATCTTAGAACGACGTCAGAAATGAAGTTATTTCTCTCTCTCTCTCTCTCTTCCAAGTGACCTCGGTCTCTCGTGCAGCAATTTCAATCGTTGAAAGCTCCTTAGGTCGGACGCTAAAATGGCCCCAACACTTCATTCTCACTATTGCTGGTAAAAGAAAAAATAAATAAATAAATAAATAAGAAAAAAAAAATTTACCGTATCAAAGTGTTCAATTTTTTATTAGTTCATATTAAACCAATTGAGGCGAATTCTATCTCGCTTTCTCTCTCTCTGGGTATTAAATATTAACCAAGTTGGAAGTACAATTAAAACTGAACTGAGATATTTTAAATCTATTTGTCAATAAATTGAAGTTTAAAAATTATTCAGTTTTAGAGACATTCATATATATACGTATATATACACAAATTTCCATTATCAAAAAATAAAAATAGAATATTAATTACCGATTATCACAAGGCTTTCGTTCTAATATCACCAACCCCGCCCCCCAAAAAAACATCCAAGCTGAATATATACACCCTATACAAACCCCCCCGCCCTCCCCCGGTCGGTCTCCCCTCTCGATCATTCCTTCCCAGAGAATTCCGACCGGAAGTTACTCGAAGCCCTTAAAGAGAGAGAGAGAGAGACGAGAGAGCGAGAGAGGGGGGGGGGGGGGGGGGGGGGGGGGGGGGGCGTCGAGAGAGAGAGAGAGAGGCTTAGAAACGACTGGACACGAGTGTGATAGTTTATCGCTTTCGTAAATGCCATCAACTACTATTACTTCTTCTCCTCCTCCTTCTTCTTCTTCTTCTCCTCACTCGCGAAGGTCGGGAAAACTAGGCAATGCAGAAGACAGAAGGGAAATTGCTGACGCAGTACGAATTATTACTGTTCTTCTTTGTGATATTACTGTGATTTATGGAGTAGATTTCTTTCAGTCTCCCTCTCTCGTTGTGTTATTGCCGTCATCTCTGATGGAGTGAAATAAAATGTATCTTGATGTTTTTTTTATAAGTAATGGCTATAATCCTTTTACACTTTCCTTTGGCCATATCTATAATGATTCTGTGTTTATCATACATGAGGTTTACGTTGTGTTGTTACAAAGATGTATTTTGGAGCATGATATTTATTTTTACAAAATCTTTAATGTTTCATGAAGTATGTGTCTTCATACATACTGCCTATATGTATATATATATATATATATATATATATATATATATATATTATATATATATATTATATATATGAATATATATAATTTTTTTTTTTGGTGGTGGTGGTGGTGGAGAGAGAGAGAGAGAGAGAGAGAGAGAGAGAGAGAGAGAGAGAGAGAGAGACTTCTTTTTTATCGCAAAACTGAGGTTTTCGTTACACTGTTTACAATGATGCATCTTGGAGTAAAACATTTGTTTACAAATACTCTGTCCGTAGAGTTCATGATTTTGAGGTGTAGGTTTTAATTTATTTATTTATTTTATTCTCGTTGTTTTTCGTTTTGCTAATCTATTTTCATTTTGTTATTTTTTATTTTCTTATATCTTATTTATTTCCTTTTGTAAACTGATTCTAAAAATTTTTATTTTTTAGTTATTAATTCATTTTTCCTTTTGTTAATTTATTTTCCCTTTTGTAAATTTCAGTTTTTATTAATTCAGTTTTTCTTTTGTCAATTTATTCTTTTTTCTAAATTGACATTTTCTCTAGTCAATTTACTTTTCTCATTTATTCGCTGATTCATTAGAAAATAACAGACAAAATTTAATTCCAACATTGGGTCAAATTTTCGTCAAAGTCCTAAAGTAACTTTCAGGCTCATTCTACCAACTTCCTAAACCCCAATAACTCCCCGCAACAAACAAACAAATACAAACAAAGCCGTCCGAAGCGGCAACGGGATCTCCTTAGCAGAGTGATAATAACGGAGAGTCAACTCCCACATTCACTTCACGTATCAATGTGGTCCTTCCGAATTTTGCACAAAGCCCCGACGGTATAAGGAAACTCCATTGGGATTGTAGTATCCGACGCCCGCAGGCTGCCGAAGTAGCCCTAACGTCCTGCCGATGAAATCAAGAAGGCCCAAAGTCAGTCTCTCTCTCTCTCTCTCTCTCTCTCTCTCTCTCTCTCTCTCTCTCTCTGTTACAACAACTACCAGCTCTGATACCAGAGTTAAGCTACGACAATCTACCATAGCAGCATAATATTCTTCTCTCTCTTTCTCTCTCTCACTCTCTTTTTATGGGAGAGGGTTAAACCACAAAAATCTACGATAGTAGCACGAAACTCTCTCTCTCTCTCTCTCTCTCTCTCTCTCTCTCTCTCTCTCTCTCTCTCTCTCTCTGTGACACAGGGTTAAGCCACAAAAATCTACGATAGTAGCACAAAACTCTCTCTCTCTCTCTCTGAGAGACCGTTAAGCTACAAAACTCTACCAGAGGGAAATTAACAGAATTTACATAACATAAAACAACCACAAATTAAATAAAAAAACAGATACTGAATAAAAAAAGACAGGATAAACATAAAAAAAACACAATATTCTAACTAAAACAGCTGACTGAATCCAAGCTAAAAACAAACCTGCATTCAATAGAGAAAGGAAACCTTTGAGCAGAACCTGTGCCCGAGAAAAAAAAAAAAGAGCTCACGAAAACAAAAACAAAACGTGCAAAGGGTTTATTTATTAAAGATTTCCTAGAGGAAGAAGAGGAACAGTAATCAATAACGAGAAAACGGGAGAGATGGACTCTCCCTCTTTTGCATTTTCCCGACGAAGCGCGAGGGGACGCTGGGAAATTCCATTCGTCGAACTTCACGCTGGGGAGACTCGTGGCAAAAGTCGTCGTCTACGGCTATTGGATATTTTTTGGATATTTTTTTCTTTATTTGACGAGGAGAGGAGAGGAGAGAGAGTTGAGAGAGAGACGAAGAGAGAGAGAGAGAGAGAATTCGTTTGGGACAAGATGGGTTCATATAGGTGAGTGTTTGCCTTAAAAAGTTTTTACAGAATCACAAAGGAACATGCGTAACGATGCAAAAAAAAGTGCACACAGACACAGACACAGACACACAGACACACACACACATATATATATATATATATGTATATATACATATATTTATATATATATATACATATATATATATAAACTTAGATATATAAATATATATATATATGCACACACATATATATATATGTATGTGTATATATATATATATATATATATATAGTATATATATATATATATATATCACACATATATATGTATAGAATATATATATATATATATATATATATATATATATATATATATATATATATATATATATATATATATTAAACAATTATTACGAATAAACACGCCACAGAGAAACAAAAACACCCTATGTCCCATCCCCAAACAATTATCGCCATATAGCATAAAAAAAATACACACACACACAGAAAACCCAACGACCATTTAAACTCTGAAAACAAGATCCAAGCCAATCACGCAAACACACCCCCCCCCCCCCCCCTTGAACACAAGGATCACACACAAAGTAGCACAAGTAGCGCTACCGGAACTCGCGCTTGGCATCGCTCCTTCTCAAATACTTTCCGACCTTGATGTCTAGACATCGTGGCTCTGGACCCCGGATGGAGCGGAGGATTAAATTGAGAGAGCGAGTCTCCCTGTCGTCGCTTCTAGTATGCAATAGATGTGGAGTGTAGATATATACGTATTTATTTGCATGTATATATGTGTGTGCGTATGTGGTCGTCCTTTCGAGATGTGGGCCAATGTGTGAATAATTTTGAAGCCAAGTTTCTTTGGATGGGAAGGGTTGATTTATGTATGTATGGATAGTAAAATATATATATTATATATATATATATATATATATATATATATATATATATATACAGTATATAGTATATAGAGTATAGTATATATATATATATATATATATATATATATATATATATATATATATGTATATAGTATATATATATATAAACAAACATTTCGATGCGTACATACAGAACCACATCTGTCAATTCCGTCTCTGCACATTTCTCGCAATGTCTGTTCATGTACCTCTCCCAGAAATTGACCCAGTCCTGTATCCTCCTCTGTAAACAATCACATTTCGGCGAGCAGTTGCAATCAACTGTCGTGCCTTCGTTCCCCGCAATCTCGTATCATGACTCACCACTCTAAAACCACCGAATCATGTACCACATCTACTTAGTACGTATAAAGAATAGACGCGCAAATAAATCTTCTTAATATCACTCGCTGATATAATTACGTCGGTGGAATCCAGCACAAACTCTAACAGAAATGTCCTTAACGACAGATATACCCAATTCTATACAGTCTAGAAGACTCTAGAATATCCAACCATCTCCATTCCGTGAGCGAAAATAGTCTCCATTACATGGGGGAAAATAATCTCCATTCCCCGACGAAAATAAATAATCTTCATACCATGAGGGGATATAATCTCCATTCCACGAGGGAAAATAATCTTCATCCCATGAGGGAAAATAATCTCCAATCCACGAGGGAAAATAATCTTCATACCACGAGGGAAAATAGTCATCATTTCATGAGGGAAAATAATCTCCATTCCAAGAGGGAAAATAATCTCCATTCCAAGAGGGAAAATCATTTCGATTCCATGACGGAAAATAATTTTCATTCCATGAGGGAAAATTATCTCCATTTCATGAGGGAAAATAATCTCCATTTCATGAGGGAAAATAATTTTCATTCCATGAGGGAAAATAATTTCCATTCCATGAGGGAAAATAATCTCCATTTCATGAGGGAAAATAATCTCCATTTCATGAGGGAAAATAATTTTCATTCCATGAGGGGAAATAATTTCCATTTCATGAGGGAAAATAATCTCCATTCCATAAGGGAAAATAATCTCCATTCCAAGAGGGAAAATCATTTCGATTCCATGAGCGAAAATACTCTTCATTCTATGAGGTAAAATAATCTCCATTTCATGAGGGAAAATAATCTTCATTCTAAGAGGGAAAATAATCTCCATTCCATGCGGGAAAATACCCTCCATTCCATGAGGGAAAATAATCTTCATTCCGTGAGGTAAAATACTCTCCATTCCGTGAGGGAAAATAATCTTCTTACAAGGGGAAAAAATCTACATTCCCCGAGGGAAACTAATCTCCATCCCATGAGGAAAAATCTCTATTCCTTGAGGAAAAATAACCTCAATGCCAAGAGTACGGAAGGTCTCAGAATCCCAACGAGTTCTGTGCATAAGCGAAGCGGACGGAAGGAAACTGATGTGACATGCAAATGCTACGCAAATGAAACCCTAATTGCAGCTTTCTTATCATGAAGTCTGGGAAAGAGCAGAAGACAGCTTCAATGCATAGAATAAACGTGGACTCAAATATATACGTACACAAATGGAAGCAGTATGCGAATGCGCTTAACAAGCTTGTGGGCCGGTGTAAGAAATGTTCGCTATTTGCCTGAGCCAAATACGAGAAGATTGTCAGTCTCTGGGGAGGATATATTTAGGAAAATAAATAGCTCTCTCAACATCGATCTGGAATTGATGCTATCAGTGGTATACCACTGGGCCTGCATTTGTAACGCCCACTGTTTGAATCCGCCTCTAAATCGACCAAGATATGAATGGGTGCTAAATTCAACTGAAGTTAAGACGGGGCGTGGGGCTAATAATTTCATCCTTTGATCATTTGTATATATCCAATGGTATAGTATTTCTCTCTCTCAGAGAGAGAGAGAGAGAGAGGAGAGAGAGAGAGAGAGAAATGTTTGTGTTCGTGAACACACAATTCACTGCTGTGAACAATTTCAGAAATCAAGCTTGCAAACGATCTTTCCACATACAGAGAGAGAGAGAGAGAGAGAGAGAGAGAGAGAGAGAGAGAGAGAGAGAGAGAGAGAGAGAGAGAGGAGTAAAGCCACTGAAAGGAAACTCATCAGACATCCCCACAATCTTTCTTCAATACACTAGAAAGAGAGAGAGAGAGAGGAAATACTCTCCTCTAATCTGACGGAAAGAAACAAAACAACAGACAGAAAGAAAATAACGGAAGAACACGGGAGCAATCTTTAGCATATACAGATTACTTACAGATTCGCCAAGAATTTCTAGGAAAGGCTGAAGGGAAGGGGAAAAAAATCTCATTGTTTCCCCTGATTGGACGCAAGAACGATGTTTCTTGGCTGTGATCAGCTCTATCGAAAGTCTCTTTTTCTGGGGGAAAGTCATCGTGACCTATGGTTTACTAAAAGCCTCTCTTTATTGACCTGGCTATCTGTCTATCCGTCTATTTAACAATCTATTTATTTATCCATCTATTTAACAATCTATCTATCTATCTCACTATCCCTCTAGTTAACAATCTATCTATCTATCTCACTATCCATCCACATATATATCTATCTACAAGCACTCTTTATCTATATCTATTTATATATCTCTCCATCTCTACATAAATTCAGCAGGTTAAAATTGATTAGACATTTGTACTATAAAACACAAAATATTTATCTATCTATTCAGATCAAGCTGGTGCAGGTCTATAACTATACTGTAATAACACATGATTTTTAAGAACGACACCTACACATCTGAAAAAATGATCCAATCCTGATATAAACAAATACTCTTTTAGAATTATTTCTTTTCTGATGAAATATTGAAAAAATATTATTTACTGCACAACAAAGATTGAAAGTAATAGCAATTAGTTCCAACAAATATCACCAATGATAAGAAAATAAAATATTTATTAAAACCAATTACACATTCCTTTCTGCATTTTCCCCCTTAATATATAATCTCTATATAATTCCCCCATCATCTTCATAACACTTGGAATCTAGCCAGATACAACAATGTTTCCCTCGGTACTAATGGTTTCTGCGGAAGGAATTTCTCATCGCGATATGCCCAAGCCAAAGAAGACTTCCTTTCCTGGAAGTAGTAGCTGCAATTATGGGCAATTATACTACAATGAAGAACATACACCGCACAGAAATAATAACCACAAATTTACAGAGTAAAATATTCATTTAATCACCGGTAAATTGCCTTTTGTTTTTAAGCTCGGACACAAGTCCCGCCCCCACGGTCATTCCAAAGTTGCCAGATACCTCCTGATTTCTAGGGAAGATATCTGGTAATTATATCATCAGGCATGCGTGAGTCATCAAACACTTGCAAGATAATCCTTGAAAGGGGGTTTTAGGGACGATATTCTGTTATTATTTTAGTTAAAAGCATATATATGAAATTACAATGGCAACCTTCTGAGAATCATATACAAGCCACGCCCCTTTTGTCATGTATACTATCTAGCTGCCAGATACTTTGAGAATGAATATATGAATGTATGAAATCAGACCATATGGCCCGGTGCTGGTACCATGGAGGTAATTCAGCATAATCATAGCTATTTAGAGATGAAAAAAATTACAATTATCGAAGACTCACAAAGAAAAACCACATAATAATACATAAAATTGATGCATATCATTCCCACATAAACATATTTAAAAATAAAAAATCCTATAAATAATTATTATATTAATTCAAAAAAGGACATAAACAGCTCTCTCTTGCAAGAGAACCCAGACCAAAATATTAAACAATTAAACAACCGAATGGCTTTACACCTTACTTTACACCTACATAACTAAAATTACTAATATGCAGAGTCTGCTCCGAATAGGCGCTGAGATTCAAGCACTTTACACTTAAAAGCTTACTTATGCTGCTGCACTGCTTTCCAGGAACACTTTATAAGACTTCGTTTAAAAGAATTTACGGCTAATGAGCTTTGCAAAGATAGTTGGTGCGTTTGGACAGCAGGGCAGAAAATCTCAAATTACGTGAGGACATAAAGAGGTGGAGCATTTGCTCAATAATTTCCAAGCTAGTAACTAGTTCGCCGTTATTACTGAATGTTAATTGGCTTTTAGGATGAACTGGTATTGGTAATGGCATAAGATATTATTTATTTGTGTATTTTTTTTTCTGGAGCTGATGTTAAATACCACCAGCTGATAACACGCTGGCTACTTCTGATTGGTTGAAGCCCACTGGCTTCTCCTGAGTGGTCGAAGCCCACTGGCTTCTCCTGATTGGTCGAAGGCCACTGGCTACTCCTGATTGGTCAATGCCCACAGGCTACTTCTGATTGGTTGAAGTTCACTGGCTAATCCTGATTGATCGAAGGCCACTGGTTACTCCTGATTGGTCGAAGCCCATGCTTCTTATTACTCACCACTGGTTACACTAGCCAATCAGAATTAAGATATTATCCTCGTTGTCACTGGCTGCAGGCATTTTAAATCATCGAATAAACTGCAGCAACAAATAAAAAAAAAAGCACAAGCTGATTAACTGGCTCTTGACTCCCATTGGTATCAAGAATTACACATTAGTAAAAAAATGTCTCTTTCTTTGGCGCAACTGAGTTTTCTGTACAGCTGTACAAAACTCCCAGCTACGGCCTGGTGGTGACCTGTGTTGTTGGCGCCCATAACGGTGACTGACGCATGGTCACAGCTAAGTTTAACCTTAAATAAAATCAAAAATACTCAGGCTAGAAGGCTGCAATTTGGTATGTTTGATGATTGGAGGGAGGATGATCAACACACTAATTTGCAGCCCTCTAGCCTCGCTAGATTTTAAGATCTGAGGGCCGCGGACAGAAAACTGCGGACGGACAGGCAAAACCATCTCCATTTTTAGTTTTCTTTTACTGAAGACTAAAAATGGAATCTAATGAAATCAGTGTCAATAGTAATAAAGTACCAACAACTAAACCTTCAAATGAGCAGACAGTGATAGTGAGAAATGATGGGAAATTAGCCAGTCAATTGTAATTACGTAACGTGAACAGTAATGGTCATTGAGCGTTTATAATAATAGCTCCTACATTAGAACAACATCAATAATATTCTTACTAATATACCAAGAAAATAAACGAGTTATACAGATAGTGGTGAGTCTAACATCAACATAAACAATACTCAAAACGATAGTAGTAACTTTTACTAAACTTATTCTGAAGAAATACTGATAGTAATAACTTTAAGAACTACTGAAAGTTATTTATAATCAGGCTTATCGGTTACGAATATCAGTATATTAATAGTAGTAACTCAAGCTCTCACATAAATAGCGTTATAATGACATTAACAGCGACTTTAGGAACATAAATAACAAACAGAAATAATGCCCAATTTAATATACAATACGAAGGCATTTACAACCATAATGAAAAAACATAAACAAAAATTTCTTTAGTAGACAACTGACATTCACCCGAATCTCCTAGATGCTGCTAGACCTTCCAACCAGACTTATTCTCTTCCCTTGAGCAACAGAGTCCTTCTCTTTCCCGCAAAAGGAACTCCATGCGGTGGTTCTGACCTTGAAACCAACTCACTCCCTCCCCCCTCCCCCAGACCCCTCCCTACCAAAAGAGGCAGGAGGGGGGCCCGTTCTTATGTTTTAATTTTCCCCGTGGGAGGAAGATATACAAGCAAGATAAACTTGAAAAGGCAGTGTAAGATTCGTCCATAAATATCCCGATATGCAAGTGGACTTGGAGTAAAAGCGGAGCGGGAGAGAGCGAGGGGAAGAGGGAGGGGATAGGGGATTGGGGATGTTATCCATGGTATGGAAGGGGGTAAGGGTAAGGGAAGGAAGGGGGGATGTGTAGGCGATAAGCCTTCTTGGCGAGAGAGGAAACGGGTGATTGTTGGGCAAGGATATACGATATGGAGAGAGAGAGAGAGAGAGAGAGAGAGAGAGAGAGAGAGAGAATTTCCCTATACTGATTACATTAGACGGGTCATTAAACTATACTGCTACGACAGTACAGCTGCTCTTTCACAAACTCTCTCTCTCTCTCTCTCTCTCTCTCTCACAACCACATACACGGACACGTATATATATATATATATATATATATATATATATATATATATATATATATATATACATATACACACACACACACACACATATATATATATATATATATATATATATATATATATATATATATATATAATAAGGAAAATAAAAGAAAACCTGCTCCAAATGCGAGAACGTCGTCAAAAAAAAAAAAAAAAAAAAAAATTCCAAAACATTTCGGCGAAAACATTAATGAAGGTTAGAAGTTTAAATATTAATATGGTAATGTCTCAACGTGTTAGTATGAATTACCAACACCGAAAAATCCCGACAATTAACTGAAGAGAAGTGAGACTGTGATAATGAGCCAATTCGAAATTACCAGCAGGAGAGGGAAGGTAATTAACGTAGCTGCTTGAGGTAATTAACGTGAGTCAAACGTCTCACAGGAGACTTGCAGGTAATCAATGGATTTAACACGAAATAATGCGTCATTGCTGTAATTAACATCGCCGAAATGAACGTAGGGAAAGTGTTGTAGTGGTAAATAATCATGTCGAATTTCATAGGTGTGATTGAGACGTGATTATTAAATAGAAATTAACATGTTAATTGATCTTGTCAAAATCACCACCCATAACTGGTAATTGCTGAAGTTAACAGTGCCGAAATTAACGGGAGGAAAGTGTCATACAGTTAATTAATCATGTCGAATTTAACATAAATGACTGAGGAGAGATTGTGGTGATTAAGTAGAAATTAATACGTGTCACTGAGAAGGTGAATTTGTAATGATTAAATGGAAATGAACAAATACCATTGATCAATTTAACAAATGTTAAAATTAACAGGTTAAAAGTTAATCACCCATACACGAAAAAGGAACGGGTGTTAAATTTGTTAAATTGCGTACAGAAAGAAGATAGTGTATGCTGAATTTAACATATGCAATTGAGAAGGCATAATTAAAGAGTACAAATTAACAAGTTAAAAGTTAATCAACCAAACAGGAATAAGAAACATGTGTTAAATTGGTTAAGATTACGTACGCAACAATTTAACAGGTGTAATTTTGACGATTAAAAAAAATTACATGTAAAAAGTTAACAAACCATATATAGAGACTGAACGTTCGGGTGTTAAATTGGTTAAAATTACGTAAGTAGAAAAGAAAGTGTTTATCAATCATTATAACAGGTGATATTTTGGTGATTCAACAGACATTGAAATTAACATGTTAGAAGTTAACCAGCAACAAAGTAATTAAGAACAGGTGTTAAACTGGTTAACTAAGTTAAAATGACGTAGGCAGAGGGCGATGCAGACGAGGAAGACGCTCTCGTAGGTATATTATATCAACCGGGAAAACTTTTCAACTGCAGACGTCATCTCTAAGAGTTGGGGACACAAACTTTGCCCATTATAAGGTTCTGCAGAGCTAGCATCCCCTCCCCATCCCCCTCCCCCTTTCCCCACACAGATAGTACCTACCTTCTCCCCCAACCAGCCCCCATATCCCCATTAACTCGTGACATCGCCCCCCTTCCCACAAAATTAGCATTATCAGAATATTTTTTTTAATGAGATAATTCTCTTTTGGTTATAATTATTTTAGGGTACCTGCATAGGACCAGACACGTCTTGAATTTTGGGTAAAATCCAGGTATATATGTATGTGTATAATATATACATACATATATGTAATTATATTATACACACATGTTTGATATATATATATATATATATATATATATATATATATATACACACACACACACGTTAATCTTATCATTTACACAATTCTTCTGTGCAATAATACAATTACTAACAAGCACACACACAAACATATATATATATATATATATATATATATATATATATATAATTTTATATATATGTGTTTTTTTTTATTTATAAGTAGAGAAAACATGTTCTATCTCTGAAAATAGTTGCGTGGCCACGAATGAGAGAATAATTCTACCACAACACAATTCCAATTCGTCCTAAAGTTCACAACATAACTTTTTTTTTCAAACATTCAAATTAAAACTCAAAATAAAGTTGGTCTCTGACTAAATTAAAATTCACGTTGGATTATTTTTCCCTTGAAAGAAATAATGTTCTGATAAAATTTATCAGGAATTATATATTGTAATATTAAGGTAAATATTCATATACATACACTCATATAAACACATTTTCTTATCAGTTTCATTTAATATATATATTTTTCTAACTCTTTGCATAAGCGAGAGAGCCAAGTTCGATCCCACGTGGGAGATGCGACTCGTTTAGACCACTTCATAAAAAAAAATATTGAACATATACGTGGTAGATAGTTGGTAGATAGTCAACCATAGTGGGTCATAGTCATAATCCTAATGGGTATGGCGTAGCAACCTCATAACTATACATATATATATATATATATATATATATATATATATATATATATATATATATATATATGACTGATAAGAATGTTCTCTTATAACAGAGAGAAATAGGAAATACTATGTTTCAGA
>NC_061097.1:33070461-33085461 GCF_015104395.2 Macrobrachium nipponense
CTTAACCAAGCCTCCATGACTCAGCTCAATGTTGTCGAGCGGGCGGCGCTAATTGCCGACCGGCTAAATGAATATCAGGATAGTTTATGTAACTCCGGGTGGGTTGCGGGTGCTAACATCAAAGTGAAAGATTTTATCCGTTTGATCTACCTTACGTCTATCACTGTAATGTTGCCTGAAGCGTTAGTACGGTGTTTTGATAAAAAATTGCAGCCCGACAGTACGGAATTAGATGTGTATAAACAAATCAAAAAACACATGTCTAAATGTACCGACCTAGATCCTTCGCTCATTCAAGTTTTTGCAAAAAATGAGAACAAGCCACAACAAGTAAATGTGGTACATAATAATAATCAAGTTGCAGGGATGGTTTGTTATAACTGTAAACGACCAGGTCACATGATTTCAGACTGTCGGACGCGTTTTTGTTCAATAACACAATAGTTCAACTCATTCATATAACCGTTGCTACTCGAGGGAATCAACAGACAAACGCTACAACACGCAACCAGTTGCTAGTGCAAATAATAAGAAGGTCCCTCAGTACTATAAGAAGAAACAACCAAACGGAAATTCTGCACAACAGCAGAAACAAACAAATCGTGCTTCAGGTACCTCTGTTCCTGGGCCGTCTAGCCAGAACTCGCAAGGGCAAGCGAATTTCAGGGTGTGATAAACAAAACAAATACCACGTAGTTCACTCCAAGGGGGAGAGGGCGATGTTGGGTCATCAATATCAACATCTTTTGTATCAAATAATCAGTTTAATCATTTATCAGATCATTGTGAGACAATTGATTTTCCTATGAAACACACGGCCGAATCAAAAAAATCTGTGCAGGTTCCCGTAGATTTGCAACAAATTCATGCAATTATTAGTCAAAACGAGAGGCGACCAAACCTTACATGCAGTAAATTTGGACCATAAGTCATTCACTTTGTTCTTTGATTCTGGTAGTCCACGTAATATAATGGATTTAAGGACTCATCATTTACTCTTTTCAAATTTCCCTATAGAAAAGTCCGGAATAAGGCTCTCAGGCATTGGGAATAATGAATTAAATGTTGTGGCGTAACTCATGTACAGTACAAGGTCGGTAAGCGCACGTTTGCTGTATACCTTTGTCGTTGTACAAAACATTAATATGTATCCCGCAGTAATTATCGGATACCGTCTATGGGCACTCAAAATATTATCTTAGCACCTGCAAAACACGGCGTGTATATCAAAGGGAAATTCTATAGGTCTTCTAATACCCTAAAATCAGTTTTAGATAATAAAGAGACAGACAGTGTTGTCACTTACATTACGGAACCAATCACCTGTCTCATGACAACCAAGAAATAATAACAGGGCAAACCCAAACAGAACATCTCGCTCCACCCGTAAATAGCAGCTTGCACGCAAACTCTCGAACCTAACGTAACTTCAAATATATTAGTGCGTGTAAAAAGAACCTTGCCAGGATCTGAAACATTAATCCTTTCCGAAACTCTGAAAACACACGGATTATCCGTCACACAAGCCGTTTATACAGTCGGCTCACAACAGCAATGTAATATCGAAGTCTGTAATCATTTGAATACCACTTTAGTAATCCACAAAAATCAACATATCTTGGATGCCGAAGTTTATAAACATCGCATTCTTACCGTAGCTGAGATAAATCACGCTCAATCAGTCGCGGATGAAACCCTTTGCAATCTATAAAGAACAAAATCAATAAAGATATTCAAGAAGAAGAAATTCAGCAGAAATTTTTGAAT
Organism: Macrobrachium nipponense; assembly: GCF_015104395.2. Lineage (NCBI taxonomy): Eukaryota > Metazoa > Arthropoda > Malacostraca > Decapoda > Palaemonidae > Macrobrachium > Macrobrachium nipponense. Next base: position 33,072,229 of record NC_061097.1, read on the forward strand.
CTTTTAACTAAATATCATGATGTTTTTTCCACTACGGATGGAACCTTAGGAAAAACGGATGTCATAGAACATCAAATCAGGCTCAAGGACAAACAGAAAGTAATCTATGTACCTTCGTACAGACTTCCTATGAATTTTCAGAATGAGATAACAGAGGAAGTAGGTAAAATGTTAAAGGAAGGAGTCATTAGGAAATCAAACAGCCCTTATAATTTTCCGTTCATAGTAGTACCGAAAAAAGATCGAACTTGGCGGATATGCGTAGATTTCGTATGGTCTGAAATTCATCAACAGGCGTTCGATAAATTGAAAGATGAACTGTGTAGTTCTCCTATCTTGAAATTTCCTGACTTCAATAAGGAATTTTTCATAGCAACAGACGCCTCAGACCTAGGAGTAGGTGGGGTATTGCTTCAACAATATGATAGACAGTTTTCCCTATAGCTTTTTATTCACGTAAACTGAGACCTTCCGAAAGTAAATATGCAGTAATAGACAAGGAAGGGCTCGCTATTGTTAATTCACTCGTGCACTTTAAATTCATAATATACGGTTATCCCGTCAAGGTTCTCACTGATCATAAGCCCCTAACCGACTTCTTTAAAGGCTTTAGTCACAGCCCAAGCGAACTCGGTGGCACATGATCATTCAGGACTTTGGGCGCGAGGATCGGGTATTTAACCTGGGAAAGCAAATATCATTGCTGACGCATTATCACGCAACCCCTCTTCATCTTGTACCGAGCCATTAGCTGAATTAATAGATATCTCAACCTCCATGCCCGTTGTTAAAACTATATCCGAACAGGAAGATCTGGGCTGGAGTGCTGAACTATTACAGACGGAACAAAGAAAAGATCCGCAAATAGAAAAAATCATCATTGCGTTAAACGGTAAACGAACTCCGAAGGAAAAAGAATAACCTAAAAGTATAAGCAGCAGAATTATATCCTACAGGAAAATATCCTGTGTAGATCTGTGACGAGGAAAACCCGCAACACACCGCAGTTGAATAACAACCAGGTGGTGGTGCCTATCTCACTCATACCCACTGTCTTAAAGTGGTTGCATGAAAATCCACTGCACGGACATCCGGGTTATACCTGATGTCACAGAAAGCCAAAATCCTTATTTTATTGGCATACGATGCTTAGAGATATAAAAAAGCACATAGCAAATTGTCGCACTTGTCAAAAATACAAAGGGCACACGAAGACACCTGTCAGCCTAGGGCTTACCCCGTGCCAAATCAACCCTTTGAAAGAGTACATTTAGATTTATTAACAGGATTTTACGAGTCAGACAGAGGAAATAAGCACCTCCTAGTAATTATAGACGCTTTGACTCGATATACAGAACTTATAGCGCTTAAAACAAAACCGCGGTTGAGTGCGCTAGGAAGTTTTACGAGTGCTACATTTGTAAACATGGAATTCCACACATCATTATCTCAGACTCGGGCGGGGAGTTCAATAATCATTTCCTTAACTCCTTGTGCGAATTCCTTAGTATAAAGAAAATCAATACCATGATCTATCACCCAGAGTCTAATGGGCTAGTGGGAAAGGGCAAATCGTAAGGTTTTAAACATTTTCAAGGGTCACCTTAGGGGGGGCAGATCCAACTGGGACATTGCCATACCTGCGGTACTAAGCACACTTAATCACTCGTATCACGTGTCTATTAAAATGACACCGCACGAGGCACTGTACGGTATCCCGGCCCGAACGCCTTTTCACCATCTTAAAGCCTACAACTAATTTATCAAATCCTCTAAAGGATGTTATGGATGCAAGCATAAGTCGATATAATATAATTCGTAAGAATTTAGAAGAAGCACAGATCATAATGAAAAAAAATCATGATAAAATAGCTAAGCCAACTAGAACATATGCCGTGGGCGATCAGGTATACATACAAGTATACGTGCGTAAAGGTTTAAATTATAAACTGACACCTAAGTTTGAAGGCCCGTTTAACATTTTAGAAAATTTAACGGCCAATAGAGTTAGGGTTCAAAATGTATCCAAACCCACTGATGTGAGAATAGTCCCATTGGCACAATATCAGAATCTAAAGAAAGGTAGATGGAGTGAGGGAAAAAATGGTTGTATTTATGAAACTTGTATAATAATTTATATATATATATATCTATTAATCATATTGTATGTAAACCTATTCTTTTACGCGAGTTATTACATCTGTTTTACTCATTGCAGGTTTTCAAAAATGAATCTGTTATTGTTGGGAGTGATATTGTGTATTCAGACATCTTTGTTGTATGGAAAGAGTGCTGGGACTAAAGACATAGAATTTAATCATGGCTCGATTATCGAGAGAATCGATGATGTATTCATCGTGTCAAGTAATATTGTTATCGAGGTAGATATGCATGCTATTTTCCTACCTGAAGATGACGTCCTTAACTTAAAGAATGACCTGATGAGGTTTGGTATTTCCCTTAAGGAAATGCATGAACGTTAATTTTCATGCTAACTCAGAGATTTCACTAGCTCAAACGCTAAGCGTCGCAGAAATGTTGTCTTATGACATACAAAATAAAACCGCCGAGGCAGAAGAACTCGCTCGTGACCTGACTGAGTGTGGTCTGTGCGGCACAATACTCTTGAACGCCGCAACCCGCTTATTCTAGCTGGACTAAACATCTTAGGATCAGTTGCGAATCTAGGCTTAGGAATCTCAAATCGCCTCAAGATAAATAATCAAAATAAAAGAATTGAGTTTTTGCAACACAAAACGGAACTGGCCTTATCAGAACTTCGCAGCCAGTTATCTTCGATCAATCAAATAATGAATATCGTTAATGAACATTCAAATAATATCGATCAGGTCATGGAAGTTCAACATTTGCTGGCTACTTTAGCTTACTATAGTTCGAAAATAGATCATATCCGTGTGAAAATATCACATTTTATTGAAAAGTCAAAAGATTACGTAGAAGCAATTACGTTAGCAACAAAGGGTTGTGTTATCTCCCTCACCTCATGCCTATAAAAAGATCTGACGTTAACTTTAGAAAACGGACGGGAGAAGCTAGGTTATATTCCTTTATTGGATGCCGCATAAAGTAGAATTCTATTATACCTAATATCAGTCAGCGTAGAAAATTATAGAATTATGATCACGATTCCTTTTGATTCTTCCGATGCTTGGCAATCATACAAAATAGCACCGTTTCCTACTTTTATGACGAATAACTCAAATCCAGTAATATCCAATTTAACAGGGCATGTACTGATTTCTTCTGATAAGAAATCATTTACAGTCATTAAAGACTTAGATAAACTCACTCACTGTTCAGAAGCCATGAATAATAAAATTTGTACAGCTGACTCTTTTGAATTCTATCCTATATCAACGGATTCATGTGAGTTAGACATAGTGCTAAACTGGCTCTCTCTCTCATACAAGCGAAGGTTGTCTGGGAAACTTTATCCCTTTTACGGTAATAAATTCAATTACAGGATGAATAATGGGTCCTGGATCCGTTATGATAAGGCGGATTCGACGTCGTGTGTCCGGACACATCCACCGCCCATGCCCCTATCTTCGTAGCAGCCGATGGTTGTACGGGGACATCTACAAAATTATACCGTCAGAGGGGTCAACACGATAATACGTGAGAAGGCGTATTTCGCGAACTACACGTGGGCTACAACAATCATCCCATCACTACCTCTCCCATACAACGCGCGAGTAGCTCATCGTCTGACGCAACTGGCTGAGATGACCCACGCGTCATCGACTTATGCAGGTGGAGAACATCTTCGCTACTACATTCTGCTAGCCGTGTTCAGCGTGACGGCCATATTGGTTATCGCCGTCAACATCTTTGCTTGGCGTAGGCTGAGGCGTAAACAGAAGGATCTCCAAGGGAACGTACTGGCCCGTCTGGATGACGTACCCGTTAAACTCAAGTCGTTTGCGTTTAGGGCCGCCTGAACCTGGCCACTTCAGTTCGTGCCTAGGGAATTGTCTGGAATTGTGTTGTGTGTGAAAAGCGGTCGTATGCTGGCAACAATGTAGGACAAGAAAGACTCACGCCTTTGCATTTGAACAGTTAAAGTATCTCCAGGGCGCCTAATAAATCATTATTAGCCCAATATTATACATTAATATATTCCTAAAGGTATTTTTCGGGCACCTAATAAAAATATCGCCCTATATATTGAATTTTCTGCAGAATTACATTGTTATACTATTATACAATTATATTTATCTATTATAAAGAGTGACAAGTACTCTTTAACAATTGATCCATGATCATGCTATAATCATTATTTAGTAACCATTATTCTTAATCAGGTTACATGTTATCATATTAATCATGTATACATGTTTTGATTTTTACCATTTTATTATGTTTGGGTACATAATCATTATTATTACCAAACATGGATCTATATTTTCCATGCATTTATCTTTGTTTATGAATATGTCAACAAGGGTATGTAACAGAATCTTTTTATGCATTTAATCACTTAGTATGTTACGAGCACGCTCCTATGAACAATGTTTAAAGTAATTTTTTTTTTGTTATTCAAGGCTTGAATAGGTAGCAGACCGAGCCTAATGTAAGAATTACATTATATATAAACCAGTGACCTGGGGTCATGGCATTAGGAGGGTTCTACGTGACCAAAGCACATCTTAGATTATGCTATGCGTTGTCTGCAGTAGCCTGATCTAGCTCAAAGCTTTGTCAACATTTTTATGTTATGATAACTTTGCACAACAACTTCCATGGGAAGAGGTTGACCTGTTAACCTACGCCGGAAACTTGTAACTTCCAGAGCCGGCAGACTACGTATGTGTTTTTGTATGAATTGCTTAGATAGCTAATGTTCCGCTATCGACGCGATGCTTTAGAATGGCAGTTTCACGCCAACAGTCAAACATATCGGTCGTCCGACCGAGCTGCATCTCCTAGTATGGAGTTACAGAATAAAGTTGTTAACTTGTTCAACTAGCCTGTTTGAATCATCTCCTCTAGACAAGAAAGAACCTCTCTACTAAATATCCAAGGGAGATGAGAGGAACCAAACATTACTTACGGATAACAGCCGTAGGAAAAAACAAAAAGTCTATCGCCAAGCGATAAGACATTAGATATATATATATCTATATATATATATATGTGTGTGTGTGTGTGTGTGTATTCACTACTTGGTAAGGGTGGAAGTTAGTCCACCGAAATATAGTCCTGAGCTTTGAACAAGAGTGTTTTAATAGGCCTTTTATGCTTGAGACGTATGCTGTTTTAACAGATGAATTTATACCCGAGAGAATTTATATAGGAGTGCGTAGATGTGTTTAAGAATAAGCTCGACAAATATCTAAACTGCATCCCAGACCATCCAAGATTGGAAGATGCAAATATACCGGAAGATGTATAGCAACTCTCTGGTAGACATTAGAGGCGCCTCACACTGGAGGGAACTGGGGGGGGGGCAACCCGAACGAACTGTAAGGTCTTAAGTAAGGTTCTCTCTCTCTCTCTCTCTCTCTCTCTCTCTCTCTCTCTCTCTCTCTCTCTCTCTGCCATAAGACCTGCATACACTAGTGAAAAAATGTGTAAACTAGGTCAAGGACGCCAGGCAGTGGAATCTTAATTTTTCCAACTTCAGACCAAAATATGTCCAAATTTGTTAGAGATAAAAACTAATAAAAATAAAAATAAAAATTTATATCGTATTAGGTTTTTCATAACATGAAAGAGAAAGCCATGAATTCCTTTATTAAATTTTTGTATTATTCATATATCTCTCGCTTTTGGGATACATTCCTCGAACGCCAAGTGACAAAAAATAAAATAAATGTTCATAAGCATTTTCCCTCGAAATTGGATGCGTGGAGTGCGAGTATAGAAAACGGGAATGGGGAATGTACGTATTCTTTATAAAAGGTCATTACTGAATGCTAAATTTTTAGATACTTATTAATAACTTCTCTGACTTTAGCATCCCATACTTTAATGTAATGTATGCCTAAAAGTCCTACGTTTTATCTAAGAAATATTAAATGCTTATATTTTATCTATCAACATGTATATCTATGCATCGTGTATTTATATATATTTATATATTTACCTACCTATGAAATCCAGTAATTCACTGAACCAAGATTTAACGAAAAATGACTAATAATTATCAATTTCCATGAGTTAAAACTGTTCTGTCTACATTCAAAAGACTGCATTCAATGTACCTACGTTTTACAAATTCTCTCTCCTCATTCAGGACTGAAATGCATTAATTCTATAATCCAGTCACATTTATTTCGTGTGTGGGATAAACTGATGCGATATATATACGCAATATATTATACACATACTTTTTAAAAAGCCAGCCTTCGTTCAAATGGTCCTAAAACAATAATGGAAATACAATCATATCGTCATTTATTCATTTCTATATCATACTTTCCACTAGCGTATTTTGCATATCAATCTAAACTTCAAAAGACGAACGAATATAAAATAAATGTGTTTATTAAAAATAGCATATTTTTAACATGCAGTAAGTACACTCTCGATAAGTGTAGTTACAAAGCCCACACACAACAGCACTTATTAATACACTTAAAAGTTTTGATAAAATTCATTATATATTCAACACTACAAACACGGACAGAAAGTTATTTCATTTTTTTCAATTTGGTACCACATTAGTTGGGCGCATGACGTCAACATGGCGTTACAAGGACGACAGTAATGTACGGCTAGTTGTTACTTTAAAAAGAGGGACACCGATTATATATATATATATATATATATTATATATATATATACATATAAAAACAAGAAGGACAATCTCAAACTCAGAATGCTACAAGTATTCAGCACACTCGTACAATATCATCTGTAATCCCCATCCGATCTGCGATACAGGAAGTTCAATTTAGCGCGCGCGCGCGCTATTCTCCCTCTCCTTCCCAGCTTCGGACAGCAAATACTGACCTTTTCATTATTCATAGAATCTGAGGCCTAAATTCTCTCCTGGCTTAACTTCTATGGATGAGTATTTATATACAAAATGTATGTTATATATTCGTATGTGAGGCTATATATATATATACATATAATATATATAAATATATATATATACTATATAAATTATATAGATATATATATATATATATATATATATATATAAATATATATATATTACATATATATATATATATATATATATATGTATACAAAATGTATATGATATATATGTGTATACATACCAATATATATACATATACATATATATACATATATATTATATATCTATATATATATATATATATATATATATACACATGCATACATACACATACATAGATACAACACTATATAATATATAATATATATATATATATATAATATATAACTTGAAAATAGCTTACATAAGAAGCTGATACTGGTCAGGATCCAAAAACCAGTAATAAATATTAACTGAATATGGCTTGCATAAAAAGTCGAGGGAAGAAAAATACTTATTAAAAGTGTAAAAGAAAAAAAATTATGCATAAAAAGACATTCTGGATATTCAAAGGACAAATACTTCAAAACATACAACTAAGATGTTTTCTTGTTCCCTCGGGTCTGGGCAAGAAACCCCCCATTACTACGCCAACCAGTCCCATTGACTAAAGCTCTTTAAAAATATGCATTACATATTTAAAACCAGAGGAAGAAACCATTATTAGGTCAGCAAGTCTCTCTGACCAATTCTCTTTAAAAAAAATAATAATAAAAATGAAAAGAAAAAAAAACTGCAACATTTAAACCCAAAAGAGACCGAACAAATCCAGTGATGAAAAACAGTCCCATTGTCCAATGCCCTTAAAAAAACCCACAGCATAATATAAAACCAAGAGAGAGAAAAAAGCCAAACCCACAAAAAAAAAAAAAAAAACAAACAAAAAAAAAAAGCTGGAAAACAAACATTTACTCTGGAGTCTACGGCGGGATTAGCTAATGGTGTTTGCTCCCTACTTTGGCCAAAGCCTTCGTCCTTCGGGACACAAACAAACAAACAAACAAACTGGGTGTGTTGCTGCCAGACACAGCAAACAAACAAAACAAGCCTCTACCTGACGTTCTGGGGAACTGGACAATACCTTTAGTTTGTCGATTTCTATACTCTCTCCTTCATTCTTTGTCCGGTTCTTACTTTATTTGTGTCTTTCATCCCACCATTATTACTATTTTTATGCATGTCCTTTCAACTGTCAGTTTTATGGTTTCATTTCACTCACATTTCTCCAGTCTTTTCTTTAGTCCACCTTTCTCCATCTAACGTTTTACAATTGTCATTTCTTCATTGAAGGAGGAGGAGGAAGAGGGAGGGAGGGAGGGGGAACTGTGACCACATATTGGCAGGCTCGAACTGGCTCTAGGACCACACAAAATGCAGTGTGCATCGATCCACACTACTGAGAGCTCACCGCTGGGCTTTCTCTCCGCTAGCTTGTGTGACTGGGTTAGTATTTTGTTGCGTATTATTTGAAATGCACCTTTTCAGGCAGACAATTTTTGAAAAGAGAGAGAGAGAGAGAGAGAGTATGAAATTCTGACGAATCGTGAAAGGGTGTATGGTCCAAAAAAAGGGAAGAACCATTGTCCTGCACGCATATACCTTCAATACAATTTTACCTAATTCTTTCTCACGAGTTCTCGATATTTTCAATCAAAGTTTGAAATCACCATATGCATTGGGAAAACATTATCAGGAAAAACTATAAATTGATTTAAGGGAAAACCGATACTAAAAAAAATTCAAGTCAACAGAAATTCCGCTCCAACTTATAAATAGAATGGAATGAAAGAAGGAGCCTTGATGTACATTCTAGGATTCCTAAATCTAACATCGACAGAGAGAGAGAGAGAGAGAGAGAGAGAGAGAGAGTTAAAAGTGCACGAATCAAAGAGGAATGCGGAAAAGGAGAGAGAGAGAAAGAGAAAGCAAAAAAAGATTAGTTGAAGTTACATATGGATGCAGAAAAGGAAGGTAAGCGAGAGAGAGAGAGAGAGAGAGAGAGAGAGAGAGAGAGAGAGAGAGAGAGAGAGAGAGAGCCATTGCAAGTCCTAAATGGTTTCCTATACCAAAATGTGCCAACTTTTTCGTACAAATCAACACGTAAGTTTGTCTCATTTCTTCCACTTTCACCTTTTCAAATCTATAATATTCATGAAGGTGCGATTCAGTACAAAGTTTAAAAATACACTGACGTATGTGCATAAGTGTAAAACATAAAAGCAAGCAAATAAAATACACTGGTATAAAATAAATGTTACCAAAATACAAATCTGTACACCACGACTGTATAAAATAGACATGAAGAATGGAATATATAAAATGCACAAGAAAATATAAGCGAATGAAACATTCAGTTTCTATAATCCAATAATAATTTAAACGTCTGTGAAAAATCATTTAAACAAACATAACAGAAAGAGAAAGTGCACGATGGTGGTAAAAAATATTTTTTGTATCTATGTGAAAAATACACAGCAAAAAATATGTTGGTAATAAACAAAATTAAACATAAAATATTGACACGTTTATTGAAAGAAAAAATTCAAAACAAATTTTATCACATGAATAATGTTGTAACATAGAATAAAAAATCAGATATTACAGTAAACTGTCCTCAAACAGCAACGCTGAGCATTGAGCATAAAACATAAAGGAGCGTTCCGATGCTCTAATCAACCTCCATGCTAAACCAGAACTAATTTCAGCTCCCCAATTATTGGTGTACCCAGTTCCTAATTAGACTGGGTGAGTAAGGTTCCCCGAATTGCGTCTCTATTCACGGCAGATATTCATCTTACAGCTAACAAATATACAGTCAGGCGGGCTTCCACTAACAATAATTACAGCTCTGGTAACATCTGGCATCGATGCCGTACGTGGGCGGGGCATATTGTTTAACTCAGAATGAAAAGGACTAGAAAGCGCTAAGTCTTTAATTCTGTAGGTACTCTCTCTCTCTCTCTCTCTCTCTCTCTCTCTCTCTCTCCCCTTTAAATGTTCAATCAAAGAATATGGTAAACACTCAGATGAATCCTTTCAAGTATTCATATTAAATGGAAACTTAATGAAAATAAAGTTTTTTAAGAGATCAAACCCACTTCAATATATCTAATCTGGAAACGACCATCCAGGAACACAATTTATATATTAGGTTATATTTCATAAAACAACAACAAACACTGTCAATTTAAAATCTGTAAAATTCCATGAATAATCTTTTTCAAATGAATACAAAACCACTAAACAATTCTACTGACTGTACAGTGATTCAAATGTAAAAGTTGAATTTTTTTCGGTACCAGTAGATCACACCTACCTGCAAACATATAATAATCACACATACCTCCTGCTACTCCTCTTTTTACAATTGCGATATTAAGGGAACTCTCCTCCATCAGTCATAATTCTTGCCACAATTTATACACTCAATAATCACATATCCTCCAGCCACCTCCCTCACCTATAGGAAGTAAGAGAAGTCGCCTACATCAGTGATAATGTGTAACAATTTATACATTCTGCAACAATTTGAGATCTTGTCAGACAACTCTCAAAACCTTATGCTACGAATTAGGCACCATCATACAATTCAAAGTAACCCCCACTAACACATCAAAGGATCTTCAACAAAGGAAATCTCTGATCTACAAAACCCTATATGCTTTCCTTACCTTGAAGATGGTACTTGAGGAAGGAAAATTATAAGACGTCTCCTTCCTAGTGCACAAGAGAGGGTCCTCTCCAACAAACCTTACCTGTAAGAGAGAGAAAGCGTTGTTAGAAACTTCAAAACTTCTGAGCTTGTGCTCTGAGGGCACAAGGATTTATGGTCTTGTTGGAAAATAAGGAACGACGTATTACGAAAAAATGTTCTGATTTTTTAAAAATAAAGACTAGTTTTGCTTGAAAGTAAGGGGTTAAGGGTGGGAGAAGTAATTCAGGAAAATGTTCAGGATTTTCCTAAACTGTTTCACAAAGACTATTACAGTTCTATTGAATAACTGTTCCGGTTTTTTTCTTTTAAAGATTATTAAATTAAATAGTTATATTAATACTCAGAAAAAAGAGAAATCTACTATAAGTCTCACACACTGCAAATATCTGCAATGTTAGAAAATCTAACATTACATATTTACAAAGAAAATATTAATCCAGTGTTTGTGGATACAACTAACAGTTTTGCAAGAGTAAAATTACATAATATAATAACAATAAACAGGAGACAATTCTGATAGAAAAATATGAAAAAAAAATCCCAATTTTAGCCAATTTCTAAAATGACAGTGCCTTAAAGCACAGATACAAAATTATTAAGAAAGGATTACGAAAGCTTCACTCCGAAGTTATGGATAACAGAAGCAAGAAAAGTTCCAATTTCCCATGCTGAAAAAGCTACATGTATTTTGATCGGAAATTGAGTCAAATACTAAGGTTAATTTTGGTTTCTCTTGTTAAACATATCTGCCAATGACACTTTTAAAAATGTATTCGTGAAAAAACTTATATATGTTTACCAGTTGCTCTTCTCGTGATTTTAGTTCAATGCCACAAGAAAAAAAAAATTAAAATATCTACTGCAACCTCTCTCTCTCCCTCTCTCTCTCTCTCTCTCTCTCATTTGACCAGTCCATTTCCGCTCCAATTAATTCCTTTCCTGGAATGGGACGATCCCAGTTCCTAACGAACCAACCGATTCCTTCCTTCCTTCCTTCCTCTCTCTCTCTCTCTCTCTCTCTCTCTCTCTCTCTCTCTCTCTCTCTCTCTCAAGAAAATATCTTCTTTTAAATAACAAATAAATGGAGAGGTATTACTTCAAATGACTCTCTCTCTCTCTCTCAAGAAAATATCTTCTTTTAAATAACAAATACATGGAGAGGTATTACTTCAAATGACTTTCTCTCTCTCTCTCTCTCTCTCTCTCTCTCTCTCTCTCTCTCTCTCTCTCTCTCTCTCTCTCTCTCTCTCTCTCTCTCTCAAGGAAATATCTTCTTTTAAATAACAAATATATGGAGAGGTATTACTTCAAATGACTCTCTCTCTCTCTCTCTCAAGAAAATATCGTCATTTTTAAATAACAAATACATACAGAGGTACTTCTTTCAATGACTCTCTCTCTCTCTCTCTCTCTCTCTCTCTCTCTCTCTCTCTCTCTCTCAAGACAATACCACCACTTTCCTATAATCCCGTGACCTCATCTGACCGAGCATGACTCAGCCGGGGGCAAAGTGACAGCACTTTCTTTGTGCGAAAGCATTCGACTGGTTTACATTACTTTCTCCTTAATCATTCCCACTTTCTTTAAAATCTAGATTTTTCTGAACCTTTCTTCACGCTTTTCTCTTTCTTTTCTATTCGCTCCTTTCCTTCAAAGAAAGTCGGGTTTCTCCTATTTCTTCCTTTTAGACAGTTATCTATCTTTTATATATATACTTTCTTCGTCAGATTTTGACCTCAAAAGGGTCAAGGTTGATTCTGTGGGTGAGGATATAATATCTGCCTTTTGAAAAAATTAAGTTTGCATGAATTCTGACAAACTAAAGCAAATAAGAACATTAATTATTTACTTTCATATTTTTTTAATTCCTTCTTCCTATGATTCCTGACAAACCAAAACAAATGAAAAAAATAAACGTTTTATTTTACTAATATATATTTAAATATCATTCTTCATAATACAGATTTTACTGACAAGCATAAACACATGGAAACGTAAAACTATTTATTTTAATATTTTCTTTTAAATTCTTTCCTCGTGTGATTCATGACAAACAAAGAACAAATAAAAACATAAAAGATAAATCTCAATTTTTTACTTATTTCTTTATAATTTAGTTCCTTACTTTCTCCTTTTACTAAATATTTCCAATTTTCTCGCCATTGGATTCTTACGCCTTATTGTAACCCATTATCTTTCTACCGGGCTCCTAAATGTTGACGGTCAAGGAGTATTTGTCAGTGGTGTAGTGGTATTTATCATTAGTGGTCACCAACTCAAGGAGGGACCTGACCCAAAGTTTGTTAAGTTTGACGACCAATAGAACAGCACAGTAACTCGGGTATAGGAAGTGGTTATGTATGTATGTATGTATGTATGTATGTATATGTATAGTATGTGTGCAAATATATAGTACATGTGTATATATAAATAAAGGTATAAGCCACGAATGAAAAATAAACAACGG
>NC_061097.1:33100461-33107961 GCF_015104395.2 Macrobrachium nipponense
TTTCCAGAAAGAAATTTATCTTTATAATATAATTAATGGGATATAATATCAACAGCTAATAATAATAATAATAATAAATAATAATAATAATAATAATAATAATTCATATTTATTATTATTATTTATTATTATTATTATTATTATTATTATTATATGCTGGAAGAAGAACCTTCATTTATACAAGTTTTATAGAAAGTAATAATGGCTATTTCAGCCGCGTTTATTTTGTATAGAAGTTTCTCTATTTTGTCAGTAACAAGAAAAATTAAAGAAACTTCTATACAAAATAAACGCGGCTGGAATAGGCCTTATTTTCAATCAAACCTGTATTATTATTACTATTATTATTATTATTATTATTATTATTATTATTATTATTATTATTATTATTATCTTATAGAAAACCCTTTTTTCGACGACACTCATGTAGAAATTATTATTATTATTATTATTATTATTATTATTATTATTATTATTATTATTATTCAGAGGATGAACCCTATTCATGTGGAATAAGTCCACCAAAGGGCTACTAACTTGAAATTCAAGCTTCCAAAGAATACAGTGTTCATTTGACATAAGTAACAGATGATATTATTATTAATTACAATTATTATCATTCAGAAGATGCACCCTACTCAAAGGGCACAAGCCCCCCAAAGGGGTCACTGAATCGAAATTCAAGATTAAAAAGATTATGATCTTCATTTGACAGAAGCTCCAAAAGAGACACAGAAAGGAGAGGTCAGTTATTAGAAAAGGAAAGACATGAACTAATAAATGAAGACATAAAACATAAAAATACAAATAATCACAATACAAGGTGGAATGTTTCAGGGTAGTAATGCATCGCACAACTTCGCTTGAACTGTTGCGGCTGAACACTTTCGAAGTTGACCTTGGCGTGTCACGGACTATCTGACGATACGATAGAGTTTGATTTAACTTTTCGTTTTCTGTAAAAGAAAACTATTGTGCCGCACTTTTTCTGTCTGCCCTCAGATCTTAAAAACTACCGAGGCTAGAGGGCCGAAAATTGATACGTTGGTCATCCACCTTCCAATCATCAAACATACCAAATTTCAACCCTCTAGCCTCAGTAGCTTTTATTTTTATTTAAGGTTAAAGTCAGCCATGATCGTGCGTCTGGCAACGTTATAGGATACGCCACCACCAGGCAGTGGCTGAGAGTTTCATGGGAAGCAGCTCATACAGCATAATACGCTGTACAGAAAATTCAATTGCGCCGAAGAAACTTTCGGAGCATTTTTTTATTCGTTTGCTCATGTCAAGGCCGACGGTGAAGGCAAATCAGGGGAAATCTGTCTTGATAGATAGAAAATGAGAAGGTGGTCGGGGAAAACAGAAGTACGGAGAGAATTCAGTACCTTGGTCGTAGATGGAATTTGATGTTTACCAAATGTCAACAATAATGGTGCTGCCTTATCTCGAGAGAAAATTAGTATAATTTTGTTTTACTTTCTTCGTGCATTTATTTATTTTGTCTCCTAATTAATTAATTCGCAAATTTGCTTATTAAATAAAGTTATGAAACTTGGCACCCTTTTGACGAAACGGCCCCTTGTGTCGGCCCTATTCTACCGTATGAACATTTACAAATATTTTCGCCAAAATGTTTATACAAACTCTTCTGCCCACTTCAAATAAAGAATCAACAACGGCAACGACGAGGTACCAGAGATAAAGCATCAAAATATAATTACATAATTACACGACTAATTAGATCATTACAATCCCAAATGAGCCACTAGTTGGGGGGGGGGCACCCTACCCCAATTCCCTACTACATCCCATCATCCAGAGAAAGGGGGGTTGGGTGGCCATTCAAACCAAGGCTGGCCCCTCTACATCTTTCATGACCTCATTACAACTTATGACCTCTTATGAACCCTTATGACGTCTCGTTACGCCCTTGTCATCCTCTTTCAACGATCTAGGATGTCCCTTTTGGAGAGGGTCGTAATGGGTTACGGCTCTGCAAGACCCTTTCCCTTCTGAGGGACAAATTGGTGCCGACTGTTTCATGATGGCAGCACTCGTGTAATTCTAGAGGCCTTGACAGATATACAGACAGACTCAGACAGACGTAATCCTAGGGGCCTTAAAAGACACGCAGACAGACAGACAGACAGTTACTGCTGGCACGTATGTCGAAGGAGTGTCGAGACAAGAGATTTACTTCATGGGAAAAGTTACCCAATCCTTGAGACCTTGAAACACAGATAGCAAGGCAGATTGACTGACACATTTCGACAGGTCAGTCGAAGGAGTGTTGATACAGAAACCAATCATGCAGGACTCTTGAAAAACAGATAGACAGATTGACAGTCACATTTCGACAGGAGAGTCGAAGGAGTGTCGATATAGAGACCAATCATGCAGGCCCCTTGAAAAACATATAAATAGATTGACAGTCACATTTCGACAGGAAAGTCGAAGGAGTGTCGATACAGAGACCAATCATGCAGGACCCTTGAAAAACAGATAGACAGATTGACAGTCACTGTAGCTGTCAAAAACAGAGTAACAAATCATGCACAATCCAAACTCTGATGAGATGGTTTGTAAGATTATCTTGACTAACAGGTGGATTTTGAACAAAACTGGCCATTCTTGGGGGAAAGACAATATCTTTGAGCTTCAGAACAAGCTAAATACTTTGCTACAGTCCTAGACTAGGCAGAGAAATGCTTTAGATGATACAAGGTACATTGTTTTTTAGGAAATGCTGAACTATCAGTCATCCTGAAACTATACATGGTGGACCTGCATCCAAAAATTTTATTTTTTGCTCTATAAAATCGATAGCCTACAGGCAATGATCGTACATTTCTGTCCAAACAACAATTGTGCTATATAATCATGACAATCTTGACAATACTTAAGATGAAGACTATGAAATACAGTTCCTGACAAATGCACGATAATTCGACCATATGTATGATGATACAACCATATTGCTGCAAATGTACGATAATTCGACCATATGTACGAAGATACAACCATATTGCTGCAAATGTACGATACCTCTCCTGACAGTATAAATCATTTCCAGAAAAATGTAAGATAATTCGACCATATGTACGATGATACAACCATACTGCTGCAAACGTACGATGCTTCTGACAGGTACAGAATACAGTTCCTGACAAATGTGCGATAATTCGACCAACTGTACGATAAATAACCATTTTTATTTTTGCACTCGCAAAGGTCGGACCGCACGCGAGAAAGGTAACTGGGTCCGTATAGCAACCCAGACAACGACCACCGCAGTTTTGGTACTGCAGAAGCAAGCACGCTTTCCCACGCAGTCACGAAAGCGTAAATAATTGACTCGAAGGTTAACGCGACTGTCTGAAGAGATTGGCTTTTGCTGTTGGAAAGTGGACCTGATTTTAGTGTGTGTGTGTGTGTGTGTGTGTGTGTGTGTGTGTGCGTGTGGTATTTATTCCATGATAATATAAATTTATTGCAAATACCTATAGTCCTACGCCATTTATTCATGTGATGCATGTTCATTATGGAGGAATAATAATAATAATAATGTAAATTCTGGAGGATATCTCACATTATTATTATTATTATTATTATGATTATTATTATTATTATTACTATTATTATTATTACTATTATTATTATTTTTATTATTATTATTATTGGGAAAAACTCTCTATCGCGAGAGCATATATAATGCTCTAAGAGGTCCACAATAATGAAACATGTTGCGAGTTCGTGTATAATACAAAGGGTTTTTAAGTTATACACGAACTCGCAACATTTCTAATTATTGTGGACCTCTTTAGAACATTATTATCATTATTACTACTACTATTATTACTATTATTATCATTATTATTATTATTTTTATTATTATTATTATTATTATTATTATTATTATTACGCCTAAATAAGAACCAACAAACACTCAACTTTTAACCAGCAAAGAAAGCTATTACGTGTTTTGCAGACAATGGATAGAAAAAAAAACATAAAATAAAAGAGTCAATAGACGAAACGTAATCCAAAATACAGTCACACTTCGAAAGTAGGAAAAGTAAAACCAAAAACTTCCTTCTCCTTAAAAGTTGCAAATTGACTGGAAAAAAAACTGAGAACAGGAAACTGCATTAGCACATTTCATTGTTTAAGGGAAAAGCCACCTCGGTACCGAATGCATGAGAAGGGGGAGGGGGGGCTGTTATCAAATTAAGCTAGTGGGCATTAAAACCTTTTTTTGGTGAAGAATAGAACAGGATATAGTATTTAGGCCGTAGGCCAAGTGTTGGACCTATAACGGGGTTATTCCTTGATGCAAGGAAAAGTGAGAGAGAGAGAAGTTACAAAGGTGTAACAACAGGATAACCGCCACATGCCATAGTAAACAATTTCTAGAGAGGGCGGAAAATCGGATGGAAGAAAGGGAATATGAATGGAGGTACAGTGAAAGAAATGAAAGAGAGATATATGTGGAGGGGCGGCGAAGGTACGCTGCAAAATCCCGTAAGTGATGATAGTTTCTCATTAGTTACAATTTTTTTTAAATTTCTCACTCACTGACCAAATCACGGGCAGATTGTCTGACGTTCGTTCATAGTTGGGAGTTGGAGAGGCTGGACAGCAAAATAAAGGAGGTGAAGTACAAGGATCTGAATGTGGAACTGGGAGAGAACCTCGCAGAAGTAATCGTTAAAGAAGTCGGACAGAAAGCTTGAAGAAATGAAAGGGAGAGATGCGCATCTGTTTATACGGGCTTATACCTGTGCATGAGCGAACGTACGTGTTTATGCGGGGGGCTTACAAGTCCTTGAGCGTGTGCACGTGTTTATGAGACCAGGCACACGTACTTGTGTATGGCATCTGTTTATACGGGATTGTACGTGTGCAAGAGCGTAAGTGAATGTACGTTTACCTGAGCACGCACACGTGTCTTTGCAGACTTGTACGCGCGTATTTATAGAGTCGTGCACACGTGCCTGAATGCAATGATGAATTAGTATAGGCGAACTTTATACACGATATTAAAATAAAAATGACAAAAAAAAACTCCAGCCAATACAAAGATATTTCGAAACAAATGAATCCAGCCAAAGAATGGATAACCTGGGCTCTTTAAATATTCACCACCAGTACACCACTCCGTTATTCACTGCTCGGTTATACACTAGGGGAGACCTGATGAATAAATAACAAATGAAGTGAAGTCGATGAAGGTAAAGGAATTCCTGCCTCGAGGCTTTCTATGAGATTAAAATTGCGGGGAGGTCTGCGTCCGGCCTTTTCATTTGAAGGTACGTTGGGGACTTCAGAGAGAGAGAGAGAGAGAGAGAGAGAGAGAGTTACTTCTGTTACAGACAAGGAGACCGAGATACAGTTGTTGCTTTAACAGCACCAAGAGAGAGGAGAGAGAGAGAGAGAGAGAGAGAGAGAGAGAGAGAGAGAGAGAGTTACTTCTGTCAGAGAGGTGGAGATTGAGGAACAGATGTTGCTTTCAACAGCACTGAGAGAGAGAGAGAGAGAGAGAGAGAGAAAATCATCCTGACTGTTAACATCAACCCAGCAAAATACAACTGAATACCATTAATTACTATCATAGTCGAAACTGGCAACATTCCACTGCTCAAGACATTATCGTATAACGAAGCCAAAACCGATTAGTTTTACTGTTTTAACTTCCAGAGTTTCCACACCTTACGAACAAGTAACAATAAATCCATTAAAATTCCAATAACTTACAAAAAAAAATAATAAATCCATTAAAATCCCCATAACGTACAACAACAAAAATAAATTAATCCATTAAAATCCCACTTACAACAAATAATAAATCCATTAAAATCCCACTAACTTACAAAAAAATCCATTAAAAATCAACCAACTTACAAAAAAAAATCTATTAACATTCCACCAAATTAAGACAAAAAAAAATATATAAATAAATTCACAAAAATTTAATAGTGATACCACCAAGTCGTGTCAACCTACAGCTGGTTCATGTCAGTATAAAAAAGACCTAACCGCTTGTATAAGTGGGTTTAGCTGACTTAGTCACTTTGTGGCACTTAAATGCAAGTGGAGATCTGCATGAAAATCTCTCTCGCTTTGGATGTTAAGTGTTAAATGCTGTGTGCCTTTTGCTGCGTTTATTATAGAGGACGTTTTGTTAGGTCATAATGGAATGTCACGTAATGTATATAAATATATAAATAAATACATATGGTATATATATATTTACACACACCACACTCACACACACACACACACACGCACACACACACATATATATATATATATATTATATATATATATAAATATATAGTTTATCGTTTAATACCCTATTTATTATTTCTTTGTAATACCTTTCCTCTATGGGAGAATTATATATATATATATATATATATATATATATATATATATATATATATATATATATATAATAATCGTTTAGTTACCTATTCACTATTTCAGCGAGTAACTAACCTACAAGGGTGAATTATATATATATATATATATATATATATATATATATATATATATACACACACATATATATATATATACAGAGCATTCAATCTTATTATGATACAAGACCACTTTCATTGTATAAATCAAGAACTTTCACAAACAATCCATTTCCCATTAAACAGTCCATTTCACCAACTCTAACGTAATCTTAATTTACTTTTCACTGAGGGACAACACATACAGGCGATGATACAACGGAAGTTTTTCATGAGAATTCCGACCATGAATACCTCCACGTGTTACCTTACATTTGTATATATAAAAAAGAGTGACTGGTAGACACATCTCTCCGGCTGTGTAGAGAGAGAGAGAGAGAGAGAGAGAGAGAGATCACGTATACAATGTGATAACATCAAGTCAGCTAAGTAGCAAAATTATCCCGATAAACACCAAAGTCAATGACCATTAATAAGGTAGAGGTTGAATACAACGTTAAAATAAAACTCTTTAAACCCACGACAACGCCAGAGAAAAACCTCCGCAAAATCGGAAAATTTCAATAAACGACATGAAGCCATTGTAAATGACAATAACAAAGAGAATCAATATTAATGATTTCATAAACACAAACAAATCATTATAAAAAATTCTGAAAAAAATGTGCATTGACAATAACACAGTAAATCATTACTTCAGGCAATAACAAGTGACTTCTCTCATAAACAAAGTTTTTTCGAATGTAGTCTGTAGCCACTGCGTGGTTAAGCCTCTAACTGTGTTAAAATATAACTCATTATACATTCTTTTTTAAATATACGGTTTCAATAGTGCAGTAAAATGAAATATTACTTTTCAGAGGTTACAAACGAACCAGAGAGGCCATGGGAAAAAAGGTAGTTTATTTGCATATTATCCTAAAAAAGTTGAAAAGATACAAAGAATTCTAAGTAAAAACTTATATAAAAAATATTGGCAGATAGAAATGTTTTTATTGAATAAGGCAAATTAAAAAAA
>NC_061097.1:33115461-33130461 GCF_015104395.2 Macrobrachium nipponense
CACTGTTTAGTAATGCCTACAGTGCACCGTGTGAGGTGAACTGACGACGCTAATCCCCTTCGGCAATGAGGTGAGTGACTGAACAAGGATATTAAAAATAGCTTTCAAGGGCGCTGTATATAATAATAATAATAATAATAATAATAATAATAATAATAATAATCTGTATTAATAAGCTGTATGGTAAGAGCATCAAGGAAATAGATACCCTAATCCAGACTGTAAGGATTGTATCTGGGGACATCAGGATGGAGTTTGGAATAGAAAGCACTACACCAAAGAGCAAATACGGACAGACTATACATAACACGAAAGGGAGGAGGGACGGGACTACTAAGAATAGAGGACTGCGTCAACATCGAGAACAGAGCACTGGGGTAATATCTGAAAACCAGTGAAGACGAGTGGCTCAAGAGTGCATGGGAAGAAGGATTAATAAAAGTAGACGAAGACCCAGAAATATACCGAGACAGGAGAATGACAAACAGAACAGAGGAATGGCACAACAAACCAATGCCCGGACAATACATGAGACCGACTAAAGAACTGGCCAGCGATGACACATGACAATGGTTACAGAGGGGAGAGCTCAAGAAGAAAACTGAAGGAATGATAACAGCGGCACAAGATCAGGCCCTAAGAACCAGATATGTTCAAAGAACGATAGATGGAAATAACATCTCTCCCATATGTAGGAAGTGCAATACGAAAAATGAAACCATAAACCACATAGCAAGCGAATGTCCGGCACTTGCACAGAACCAGTACAAAAAGAGGCATGATTCAGTGGCAAAAGCCCTCCACTGGAGCCGGTGCAAGAAAAATCAGCTACCTTGCAGTAATAAGTGGTACGAGCACCAACCTGAAGGAGTGATAGAAAACGATCAGGCAAAGATCCTCTGGGACTATGGTATCAGAACAGATAGGGTGATACGTGCAAATAGACCAGACGTGGCGTTGATTGACAAAATCAAGAAGAAAGTATCACTCACTGATGTCGCAATACCATGGGACACCAGAGTTGAAGAGAAAGAGAGGGAAAAAATGGATAAGTATCAAGATCTGAAAATAGAAATAAGAAGGATATGGGATATGCCAGTGGAAATTGTACCCATAATCATAGGAGCACTAGGCACGATCCCAAGATCCCTGAAAAGGAATCTGCAAAAACTAGAGGTTGAAGTAGTTCCAGGACTCATGCAGAAGAGTGTGATCCTAGAAACGGCGCACATAATAAGAAGAGTGATGGGCTCCTAAGGAGGTAGGATGCAACCCGGAACCCCACACTGTAAATACCACCCAGTCGAATTGGAGGACTGTGATAGAGAAAAAAAATTATTATTATTATTATTATTATTATTATTGTTAATATTATCATTATTATTATTATCTTTATATTTCAAGCTCAGCATTCCAAAGACTGAATAAAGCAGTAACTACTATACTACTACGGGCTGCTCTACGAGCAAGAGCCCGTGCTGGCATAAGGCCAGCTTAATCTCAAACAACAACAACAATACTAAACTGCTTTTCCTGGGGCCATCTCCTATTTCTCAAAATAAATTCAACTCAGTCCCTTTCCTCAATCCCAAGGAAATACAAATAGCGACGGAAATTGACAAAACAGAAAAGATCTCTTATTTTCCTTTCTTCTTCTTCTTCTTCTTTTCGGGGGTAGGGACGGATACAAATTGGAGGATGTATTTTCTTGGAAGTATTTCCTCGCAATTGGGACCAAAACTAAATGTTTTGTCTTGGGACTACGCTGGGCTGGGCTGAGATATTATGCTGATGGGGGAAGGCATATATACAAATATGGCCATACATATGCATGATCTGTCCATATATACGTACATCTACACATAATTTTAAAGAAACAAAAGCTGAAATATGTACACAGCGTTCAAATGTAGGGCTTGGCAACCATACATAAATATAAACAAACTTAACATATATACAATAGTCCCAGTACATATGTTTGATCGTCCAATATATACTTGATTATACATAAATTTATCCAAAAGTATGTTGGACAACCATACACAAATATGTACAAACTGAGCACACTTAGTTCTACTCTATATCTTTCAGTTACAAAACACAATACGTATATACCACATTCTTTCCTCTGGATAAATTAAGGACCGCCCCGGTCCATTTGCTCAAAATTAATCTCAGCCTTTCGTGGGGGTAAAATCACATAAACACACCAAACAAGCACACAAACACACAAAGTCGTTTCCAGTTACAAAAAACGCAACAATACACAAGACATTCCTTCCCATTCTATAACCCAGAGGACCTATCGTTCCCTCCCACGGTGGGCCATTCTCTTGCCCAAAATTAATTTCAGCCTTTCTAGGGCAAAATCACACAAACAGTCTTTTTACAAAATACCAACGTAAAACTAGTCATTTTGCAAACGCCATTTTCTAAACAACAGTCCGGAGAGGTGATAAGTAAGTAGGTCCATTAATCTGAAGCTTAGGAAAACAACATTACATTTTTTCATTATATTTTCCCGTATTTCGGGGGGAGGGGCGTAGGTGTGAGTTGCTGTGGGTGTGTGGACGTGTAAGTGATAGTCCGGGAGATAGTAATGATATTCATGGGCACACGTAATAATAATAATAATAATAATAAATAATAATATAAACTTAACCAGAGATTAATTTCATCGACGATAATCCTTAAAATGATTTTGGAATGTACCTCCCACCTTGAAAATTATTTTTAAAAATTACTATAATTTAAAATGAGAAAGGTAATCCATTAACTTCTTGAAAAATAAGAATTGGTAAAATGAAAATTAGGTGCGCGAGGTGAACTATACGTATTATAGCAGAATAGTGGTGACATGTTGGCCCTTTATATAGTACAAGTTTAAAATGCCTAAGGTCTTAACATACAAATCTGAAATACCCTGGGATCTTTATACACAAGTTTAGAATGCCTAAGGCCTGTGCGTACATACAAGTCTGAAATATCTTAGGTCTACACATACAAGTCTGAAATATCTTAGGTCTACACATACAAGTCTGAAATATCTTAGGTCTACACATACAAGTCTGAAATATCTTAGGTCTACACATACAATATATACAAAGTCTGAAATATCTTAGGTCTACACATACAAGTCTGAAATATCTTAGGTCTACACATACAAGTCTGAAATATCTTAGGTCTACACATACATATATACAAGTCTGAAATATCTTAGGTCTACACATACAAGTCTGAAATATCTTAGGTCTACACATACAAGTCTGAAATATCTTAGGTCTACACATACATACATACAAGTCTGAAATATCTTAGGTCTACACATACAAGTCTGAAATATCTTAGGTCTACACATTACAAGTCTGAAATAATCTTTAGGTCACATTACAGGTCTACAGATATACAAGTCGAAATATCTTAGTCTACACATACAAGTCTGCAATATCTTAGGTCTACCACATACAAGTATGAAATATCTTAGGTACACTAAAAGTCTGAAAATATCTTAGGTCTACACCATACATAATACAGTCTGAAAATATCTTAGGTACTACACTACAAGTCTGAAAAGATCTTAGGTCTTACACATACAAGTCTAAATATCTTAGGTTACACATACAAGTCTGAAACATCTTAGTCTTAGGTCACACATACATAAGTCTGAAAATATCTTAGGTCTACACATACAAGTCTGAAATATCTTAGGTCTACACATACAAGTCTGAAATATCTTAGGTCTACACATACAAGTTTGAAATGCCCTAGGCCTGCGCACAGAAGTCTGAAATACCTTAGTCCCTATACATGCAAGACTGGAAATACCCTAATCCTATCATATAAATCAAGACTCACACGGATAAGCCTATCACCCCCCAAAAAAAATGACTCCGATAGACCCTACCTTAGGCCTATGTCGATATCCAAATCGCTGACGTCAGGATAAAGCATACTCTTGACGATACGCAATCACAGACATACGCACGACGGAAACGGAACGAAAATACACATAAATGCGCGTCGTAGACACACAGAGGCGGCACCACCAGCCATACGAGTGTGCCAGCAGCACGTAGTATACCATCGGCCTAAACTGAGAGAGAGAGCGAACTTTGACGACCTGTGAGTTTTCGTTTAAAGGGCAGAAGCCACATATACCCTTCAGGTGCCAGTTCGGCAAATAACAATCGTTTATTTACGCATTTTGAAATCGTTCATACAGGATACGATCCACCGAAATGTTTAAGAATGGAGCTGATAGTTCTGTAATGACCTATGATATAACGAATAATTCAGACTGAATTTATAACGGGAATAGGCGGAAATACATTTATCCAAATGGCAACTAAACCAGCCAGGTGGATTGGGTGGACAAATTTAGACCAAAGCGGGTAAATAAAGAAAAAAAAATATGAACAATTAACGTTTCTGAAAATTAATAATACGTCGTCATTAACACGGGGCGAGGAATCCCATTCTCTGAGAGAGAGAGAGAGAGAGAGACTCCGGACGGCTTCAATTATCCGAGAGTTTTTCGGACGCCAGAGGACAAAGAGGGGGAGCCAAAGCGCTTTAATGAAAGGCTCAGTTAACTAGCGCTGCAAAAGTATTCCGTTACCGTTTCGTTGTCCACGTCAAAGAGGCAGATTAGGGTGTCATTACCGTTAATAACATTCCGGTGTGATGTTCATTGATGTTCAATCAAAGGGTTTATTATCCCTGGTTAGGTGGCCAGGTGCCTTTTGTACTGGGTGGTGCCCAGTTGCATGTAAACAATGTGACGGAGAGAGACAGTTTGTCTGCATGTGTATAAATAAATAAATAAAAACAACAAATAATATATATATATATATAATATATATATATATATATATATATATAGAGAGAGAGAGAGAGAGAGAGAGAGAGAGAGAGAGAGAGAGAGAGAGAGAATTTCTGATTAAGCGACCCCCATTACCAAAACCATCTCTCTCTCTCTCTCTCTCTCTCTCTCTCTTTCAGATACGAAAGACAATATTTATAAACAGCACCGGAATTCGCCACAAACAAACACATGAGAGGGAGGTAGTAGGGGTGTCACAGGTCCCCAACGAAGGGTATATATCTAGTGGGGAGGGGGAGGGGGAGGGGGAGGGGAGGGGAGTGGGGGGGGGGGGGGGGGGGGGCTATCCAAAACTGTGAGAAGAGCAATTGTCCAAAATTGGCAAGGCGAGCGAAGGCATCTTTCGAGTTTCTCCCCACTTGACTGCGAGAGAGTTGAAGGCCACCAGTCTTGGTTTAAACTTCGCAGAGAAATGGATCTTCGGAAACTGTCCAATTTCAACCTGACTAAATTTACATGTTCAATACACCACAAAATTTAAGGAAATGACCCCCACATGACCCAAACATTAATTTTTCATTTACACGTGAGTATTTGGAAATTTGAAATAACTCGACAAAATAAATATGAATAAATATAATCAATATAAAAACAAATAAAAAATACATTATGAAAGGTAGAACAAAAAAGATGCAGGATATTTGACCTTTGACCTCTGACCGGTAAGTATGCCCATGAAACCACTATAACACAAGTTTCATTAGTTAAATAAGCATGCAATACACGGAATATCAATTTCATCTGAGTTCAAAAGTATAAATATAAAGTAGAATGCTTTCAAACTCACGAAACAAATACGAGTAAGGCCGAGTTGAAGAAGCTGAACAACTAAGAGAGAATGATCATGCTATTAATGTCATTGTTGTGGCTGATGTTATTGATATTATCACGATCATTATCATTTTGATACTTATCGATATTATTGTTTAATTATGAAGTTGCTGCATTTAACTGTAATTCTGCTAATACTGCAACTATAATAATAATAATAATAATAATAATAATAATAATAATAATAATAAAAATAATAATAATAATAATAGTTACAGTAGTTATTGTTTCACCAGTAGTAGTAGTAGTAGTAGTAGTAGTAGTAGTAGTAGTAGTAGTAGTAATAATAATAATAATATAATAATAATAATAATAATTCAATTAGTATATATTTTACTTCACCAAAACAACTCGGTACATTTTTAACTAACAAAAAAGACTGATTTACAAAAAACTCGACAAATTCTTACAAACAACATTTTACTTTTAGGAGCCTAAAATATGCCACTAAAAAAGGAATAAAAAACTCTAAAATAACCAACTGACTTTAAAAACAAGTTGACCATTGATCTATGACGTCACAGTCACTGATGACTGATGACGTCATTCGTTCCCAAATACCTGTGGTAATTGTTATAAAGGTAGCCTGGATGTTACAACCTCGATCCAATTACAGTGAAAGGAATTGGAACTGGAATTCGGAATTGAGAATTGGAATCTCCGGAATCAATTATTTAATTTGCTCAAGGGTCCAGTGTGACCTTGACCTGTATACAGATATTTGGATGAATGAGACACTCTCATTCCTTCATTATCTTTCCATTTTCTGTCACAATATATTCTCCTCTGATCTTATTCTTGCCATCACTACTTCGGCATTTTCTCTCCCTGTGTTTTCATGATGTTTCACCACACACAGTAGCTTCTCTTCTCTATCACCTACCAGTATAACCTTCTCTCTAGACACTTCCATGCTTATTACCAGTATCTGCAGTTTCTTTTAATTTCTACCCACCAACATCACGTCCGTCCTACCACACTCCACTTAACGACTCAACATTTACAATGAGCCTTTTTTTTAATTTTGCTTACTGTCATCTAATTTCACCAGTCTATGTAACTCTCTTTACCATCACACCCTAACAGAGCACTGCCTATTTTGCCCACTTTCATCAGTCTATGTAGCTTTCCTATACTGTCACACCCACAAACTAAAACACCGACAGTCTGATCTCCCACAGGCAACAACTATTATTTTTTTATTGATTATTATTTATATTTTGGGCTTAGAGCTATTAGCAGTCCTCTTTTCTGGTCCTGAGACCATCTCCAGACAGGTGAGCTAAAAGCTCTTAAAAGAATTGCATTGAATCTTAACGACTCGTTCATCCCCAAATCCTTTCAGATATAACCATTATTTCTAGTTACTTTAAGGTAATACTTTTATTAGTGCGCCTTCCAAGTAACAATCTTATTCTAAAATTTCTTAAAATAAAGTTTAAAGCTTCTTGAACAAAGTCCTTTGAAATGTTGTTTAGCATAAATGTTATTCGGCGTATTTTTATAGTTGATATTCATCAAATCTAGTAGTTTTTCTCACGTTGCTTTACATTTGTCAATATATAAACACTAATCTGTACATATCAAATATCCATAAAATATCTATAAATAAATCTGTAAAGAAAGTGTAATCTTGAAGCATTTTTATGAAATATATTTTTGTGATTGTTTCATAAAATCTCCTTACTGCACTTGAATAATAAAAATGGCAAAGAGTATTTCTGTACATTCTTTATTTCTTAAAATATATTTCTTTTTATTTTCACTGTGATTGCCTAACATAACTATATGTATTCTATAATCAAATTTAAAAAATACATACAATAATTGTGTATAATCTTTCTTAGGATTAAATCTTAAGACTAATATTAATATTTTCATATACTGTTTAAATATATATATTTTTCCATTTACATTATGACTGCCTCAAATAAACGTCCAAGCTTCATTTATGTACTTAATAATTAAATCAATAAAAATTAATTTTGTATACTCTTTGCTTTTTAAGTTTACATCATAAGCCTAACACTAATGTTTATATACTGTTCAAATGTATTTACGAAAAAAAACCGGTTCTAAGCTAAAGCCACTTTCCCTTATCGAAACCTGGCTTGAAACGTGACACACTAATCCAGCTCAGTGGATTACTGCCCCCTTTTTGTGTGCGATGTAATCCTTTAGAAAAGATATCATCCACTTTGGACAGCACCTGTAACTGTATTTTGCTTTGGTCGTTCAAAATAGGAATTTGAAATGTTGACTTTGCCATTTTTTGAGCGGTCTTGCTCAGTGGGCAATTTATTTATTCAGGTTGTAAAACCGTTAACATGAATTCATGGCAGTCTCGTCAAACGCTTTGCGAATACATATATCGCGGACTTGTGTATATATATATATTATATATATATATATATATATATTATATATATATATATATATATTCAAGACCTACTTCCCTATTTTATAACATTTCTAGATGTATATATAATTGAATGGCTATAACGGTTTGCTTTGTAGAATATTTATATATTTTATAACATGGACTTGTGTATATATATATATATATATATATGATATATATATATATATAATATATATATATATATATATATATCAAGACCTACTTCCCTATTTTATAACATTTCTAGATGTATATATAATTGAATGGCTATAACGGTTTGCTTTGTAGAATATTTATATATTTATAACATTTTGGAATGTTTTATTATGCAATTTAATGATTAATCATTATCTTATGCTTCCTAAAATGTTTATAAATAATTAAATGGCAAATTGGGCTTTTTCATATTCATTTCATAGACTTTCAGAACATAATTTAAAATTTCAGTTTTGTAATTTCAGTTTGTATTCATCATTTTTAAAATCTATCGCTAGGTTATTTTTGTAATTCATATACAGAATGCTGCACTAATTCACTAATCTATCTATACCTATCTACATATGTATATATGTGTATATATATATATATATACATATATAATATATATATATATATATATATATATATATATATATATATATATATATATATACACACACATATACATACACATATACTGGAGAAAACTGGAATATCCTGGAATCTCTGTCAATGATTGCTTAGCGAAAGAATATCATAGTGCAACAATAAACATACATAATAACACTTTATTCCTAATACATAACCGCTTCCTACCTTCTATCGTAACGACACTCTGTAATTATACATATTTCCCAGACAAGCAAAAGCATTATTGAATATTTTAATGGTTCCTCGTGTTAGTAATTGACACAATAGTTCATAAAATTCTTATCATTTTAGGTTATAATTCCAGTACCAACTCTGAATAAGAAGATGTAACTCAAAGAAGGCTGAATAATTAACCTAGAATTACGTTTCAGGTAATTTACTTAAAAATAACTCGTCACATTCCTTTCAAGTAATGTTATAATTAAATTCGCACCAGCAACCTAGGAGAGACGATTCTAAGAACACTGAATAATTACTCTTAGAATTATGATGAATTATGCATCGCACCCACTTCTTCAAACTATCGTGGTGTAATTACTTATAAGGCAGCTATTACGAACAATTACGTAAAAGATTTCATGTTCGTTATGATTTAAAAGAAAACTAACTTGGATTTTACGCACAATAAAATGAAGAAGAAATTCGTAATTAAATCAACAATACAAACTTGCCTTAACCACGACAGACAATTACGAATAACTTCGGAAGTTGAATTACTTCCCAGGGATAATTACGACATTCGTAATTGGCGAATTATCCGAAGTGTAAATAGTTTATGAAGGCGTGATTTTAGTCAGCGGTCGACTTGATTCGTTTGTTTAAAAGGATCACGTGACAAGTGACGAGGATTTCTATACGGAAATTGATCCAAAGGGTGGTTCTTATGACTGGCAAGGAGAGAGAGAGAGACCTTTACCTTACAGACCTTACATCTTGTTCGGGTTGCCCCAGGTCCCTCAGTGTGAGGCACCTCTAATGTCTACCAGAGAGTTGCTAGTACATCTTCCGGTATATTTTGCATCTTCCAATCTTGGATGGTCTGGGATGCAGTTTAGATATTTGTCGAGCTTATTCTTAAACACATCTACGCTCACTCCTGATATATTCCTCAGATGAGCTGGCAACGCATTGAATAGACGCTGCCATTATCGATGCTGGTGCGTAGTGGATTAATGTCCTGTGTGCTTTCCATTATCCTGGTATAGTTTTGGGCACTATTAATCTACCTCTGCTTGCTCTTTCTGATATTTTTAGTTCCATGATATTTTCTGCTATTCCTTCTATCTGTTTCCATGCCTGAATTATCATGTAGCGTTCTCTTCTCCTTTCTAGACTATATAATTTTAAGAATTGTAGTCTTTCCCAGTAGTCTAGGTCCTTAACTTCTTCTATTCTAGCTGTAAAGGACCTTTGTACACTCTCTATTTGTGCAATATCCTTTTGATATGTGGGTACCATATCATATTGCAATATTCAAGTGGACTACGAACATATGTTTTATAAAGCATAATCATGTGTTCAGCTTTTCTTGTTTTGAAGTGCCGTAACAACATTCCCATTTTTGCTTTACATTTTGCCAACAGAGTTGCTATTTGATCATTGCATAACATGTTTCCTATTCATCATCACACCAAGGTCTTTAACTGCTTCCTTATTTGTGATGGTTCTCATTATTAGGTCCCTTATATGCATATAGCTTTCTTTCTCTGTCTCCATAATTTATTGATTCAAATTTATCAGAGTTAAATACCATCCTATTTACCTCTGCCCAATCATATACTTTGTTAAGGTCTCTTTGTAGAGCGTTCCTATCTTCATCACAAGTAATTCTCTACTTATTCTTGTGTCATCTGCGAAACTACTCACTACCGAATCCTTAACATTATTGTCTATGTCTTCAATCATAATAACAAACAGTATTGCAGCTAACACCGTACCTTGCGGCACACAGGATATTACCTTGGCTTCATCCGATTTCTCGTCGTTTGCAATAACTATCTGTTTTTCTGTTTGTGTAAAAATTCTTTTACCATCTTCCTACTTTATCCACGATATTGTGTTTTCTAATTTTCTTCGCTAATATATTATGGTCTACTTTATCAAAAGCTTTTGCAAAGTCTAAATAAACCACATCTGTTTCATTTCCGCTTTTCATATTTTTGAATATGTTTCTCACGGTGGACTAACAGTTGGGTTTGTGTACTTTTTCCGGGTACGAAACCATGTTGTCCTTTATTAAACAAATTATTTTTTTATTAAATGTTTCATAATATTTTTCTTCATTACCCTTTCATACACTTTCATAATATGTGATGTTAGACTCACAGGCCTATAATTACTTGCCTCTAGTCTTGATCCACTTTTGAAAGTAGGGGTAATATATGCTAATTTGTGCTCATCATAAATCTTGCCTGTATCTACACTTTGTCTTAATAATATTGCAAGTGGCTTTGCGATAGAATGAACTACTTTCTTTAACAAAATAGCAGGAATTCCATCAGGCCCTGCAGCAGCTCCATTTTAATTTCATTAATAGCCTGCACAATATCAGCTTCATTAATATCTATGTCAGCTAAATATTCACTATTTTCATCCCTTACTTCTATATCATTATCTTCATTATCTATTCTAGGGGTGAATTCTCTCTTATATCGTTCTGCCAGTATGTTGCAAATTTCCTTTTTTTCATTCGTTAATCTCCCTTCAATTCTCAGAGGGCCTATTTCTATTCTTCTTTTATTCATCTTCTTCGCATATGAGTATAATAGCTTGGGGTTTTGCTTGATATTTAATAGGGTTTTTTCTTCCAAGTCCCGTTTTTCATTTTCTTTTGATTGTATAATCTTTTGTTCTGCATTTTCTATCTTACTTTTTAGTTCTATAACTTTCCATGCATTTTTTTCTTTTGCAAGACCTTTTTTCCACTTTCTGATTTTCTGGAACAAGATCCTTCTGTCTCTTGGTATGCATGAATGATGTTTACTTTTCTTCTTCGGTATATATTTTTCCACTATTTTCTCCAATATTTTATATAATATCTCCGTATTTACCCTTATGTCATCACTTACGAAAATGTTATCCCAATCTTTGTTTAATTCTTCATTAATTTCTGACCATTTTATATTTTTACTGTAGAAGTTGTATTTTCCATATCCTTCCCACTTTTTCATTTCTTGCTTATCTCTATTTTCCCTTGCTTTGGAATGAACTGTTTAATTCTATGACATTATGGTGTGAAATATTCGCATTATAAACTATTATTTCTTTAACATAATTCATCTCGTTCACAAATACTAGGTCTAAAGTATTTTCCTTTCTGTTGGCAGGTGATTTATTTGTTGAATGTTGTATTCTAGTAGCATATCTAATAGCTTTTCAAATTGCCTCTTATCTTCTGCACTACTATTACTCTCTTTTGTATATGTATAAGTACAACCACAATCTCCTATTCGTTCTTTCCATTCTACGAAAGGAAAGTTGAAGTCACCAGATAGGAGAATAGTCCAGTCCTTGTGATTTCTACATATATCATCCAATTTTTCAATTATTAAGTCAAACTCTTTAGTATTAGGAGGTCTATATATTACTATGTTCATCAATTTTTCAGATTCAAATTCTACCGCTATTAGTTCACATTCTGAGTTACTATATTTCTCATATATTTTTTCCTTGTTTTTTGTCTTTCCCATATATTGCGGTTCCCCCTTGATTCCTATTTTTTCTATCTGATCTATAAGTTTGGAACCCTTTATTTGATCATCATTCCCAGTCTCTTGGAATACCAGGTTTCACTTATATTCATTATATCTATTTTCTTTTCATTTTGGGTTAGTTCTTCTAAGTACTCTATTTTTCTTTTGAGTTACTCGTAACTAAACCCTGCGCATTCATCACTATGATGGTTTGCGTGTTTTCTCCTTCATTTAATATTGGTAGTAATAAGGATTTTCCCATGTCTCTTTCTGTTCTGGTATGTTGTTCTTTTTTTCATTTCCAGAAATTCTGACATTAAAAAATCCAACTTTTCCATAATATTTGATCTTCCTTCATCATAATTATTCATTTTGTGTCTGAATCTGCAATTTTCTCCGTTTCTGCAATATCCTCTTGCATAATAAATACAGTTATTATCTCTTGAGTAGAATTTCGGAGCTGATGCTTTGAAATTTTTTGCTGACTTACCTCTGCATATCTCATTGGTGGTTTGCTTTTCTCTTTTACCTGATATTCTTGATTTCTCTCTTTATTTGTTTCTTTCTTATTTTGGATTTTATTACTTGGTTGGTTATTTATTTGATTATGATTCATGGCTACAGGGTGCATATATTTGCATTTTTTGTCGAACTTACATCCTTTTCCTTCTTTTAGGTTTTTACATATTTTTGGATGCAGATCTCTGCAATCATCCCCATATCCATCTAAGTATGCACATTTACCATATATTTTATAGTTTTGACATATCTTAGGATGTTTGTAGTAACATCTTTCTCCAAATCTGCAATTCCCTCTTTTCAAAAGGTTGCAGATTTTGTCTTTCTTGTCTATTTTTTCCTCTTTCCCGTCATTGTATAGATCTGGGTAGAGCCTCTTCGGGATTTGCTTTTCTGTTGTCATATCGTAATTTATTTCTTCGTAGGTATGCTGCTTTATTGCCTCATATGTAGTATCAATGAGTATCTCTGCATCCATACTTTTATCTTGTTCTTTGTTTTCCTTATTTTTTTCTGTCATTTCATTTTTGTTTACTTCTCTTCCGTTTTCTCCTTCTTATTTTTCTTCTTCTTTCTTCCTCTTCCTCTTCTTCTTCATCCTCAACTATTTTGTACATTCAATCTTGATTTAATAACATTGTCTATCCATGATAGACATGTTGAACAAAAAATTCTTGTATCTTTTCTCAAATCTTGTATTACCTCAGCACACTGAGAGAGAGAGAGAGAGAGAGAGAGAGAGAGAGAGAGAGAGAGAGAGATCCTACACCAGTCCTGAAATGGAGGAATTGAAACAGTCATATCTCTCTCTCTCTCTCTCTCTCCCCACACAAATATATCATTTCCAACTCGAGTACCACAGATATCCCATATTCTCTCTCTCTCTCTCTCTCTCTCTCCAACATTCCTTTCCCATCTCGAGTTCCCCAGTTATCTCATCTCATCTCATCTCTCTCTCTCTTCTCTCCCCACGCCAACATATCATTTCCAACTCGAGTTCCACAGTTCTCTCTCTCTCTCTCTTTCTCTCTCTCTCTCTCTCCAACATTCCATTTCCATCTCGAGTTCCATTTACCTCGAAGAGGTTCCCTCCTCTCTCTCACACATCATTCTCCGAAAGGCACCTCCTATTTCCACCCCCAGATCTTTGCCAGATACTTCATTAACTGGTAACTGTTCCGAAGTCAAGGTATATTTATATCGTGAGTTGGCCTGTCTGTTTATTTTCTTCTTCTTCTTCCGAAAAATATAGACAATTACTTCTGGTCCCTAAGTTAATTTACCGCGTGAGGTTTCACAGAAAGTCTGTTTTCGCTGATTAAAAATGTTGGTAGTTATTTTGTGATGTTCTTTGGTGCTGAAAAGTACTGTCATTATTATTATCATCACTACAATTACTATAATTATTATTATTATTATCTCAAGTGAAGTGATTTCAACTTCTCTTATGCCCGTTGGATTAATGGAAAGATCAGACTTCTAGCAAAATAAAGTTGAAGAAGTTGAGCAGCTCAGTGGTAGACAGCCAAAGGGAACAGAAGAGAATGAAAAGGCATAAAGTACTGCACCTAGGGACCAAAGAATGGCTGTAACGCAACGGATAAGACAAACTGTAACTAATTACAGTTTACCAAGAAAGGGATTTTCTGATGAATCTAATGAGTGAAATAAATATTAATGTTTTTATTTCGAGGTGAAAAGATATATGACTA
This sequence comes from Macrobrachium nipponense, assembly GCF_015104395.2. Lineage (NCBI taxonomy): Eukaryota > Metazoa > Arthropoda > Malacostraca > Decapoda > Palaemonidae > Macrobrachium > Macrobrachium nipponense. The sequence continues at coordinate 33,130,129 of NC_061097.1, forward strand.
CATATTTCCCTCTAACAATATCACAATTAATATTCGTTATTAACTGGTCTTCCTAGTCCTGTCACAAAACTCCTAGTATATATATATATTTTTTAATTATATTAAACAGAGACCATTCTTCATGTGCTATGAAATATATAAAATTCCTTCAACGTGACACTTAAATTAAATCAAAATGATATCCAGTGTTCAGTCATTCACGGGACTTTCACTAAAATGAACCTTAACCAAACTGTCAATAGGAACTTCAGGATCATTAGTTTAAGAATGGCATAAAGCATAAGTACTTTGTAACTGTAGTAAGTCTAAAGCAGATACTTTTAAAACGTCCCT
>NC_061097.1:33147961-33160461 GCF_015104395.2 Macrobrachium nipponense
TCAGTTTGTTCTAAGCGTTTTTGTAACCCAATTCCTTAAACACACATCCCTATTTCGCTTTTGATTTTATAAAGCCCCCTTATTAAAGGAACAAAGCCCTATTTTGACTTCACAAAGCCTCCTTAACGTTGCATATTTGATGGAAGTTGGAGCAGTTAATCTTGATTTGAAGTTCTGGAGAAGTTTTAGTGAGGTTAACTGAAGTTAACTTACTTAGGTAGAACCTGACCTAGTGGTTACAGAACTGTAAGGCCTTTCTTTCAAAAGTAGGGCGAAGCAACGTTTATGGTCGGATGCAACGATGCAGATAAAATGATTTTAATTAAATAATATTTTTGTTACATGTGTTAAAAAAATTAGCATTGCGTATATATAATATATATATATATATATATATATATATATATATATATATACATACATACATATATACTATATATATATAGTACACATATATATACATATATATATATATACACACACACACACACACACACACACACACACACACATATATATATATATTATATATATATATATATATATATATATATATATATATATATCAGCAATAGAAGAACTCCGTGGAAATCGGAGACGAATATAAATATAAAAACCAGGGCTTGAATGAAGAGCATCTTTATTTGCGACTAGTTTCGGAGATTTACTTTCCTCAGTCATCGGGCAATCTATAATGAAATATTGTTTACAATTAAAATCAATGACGTAATATAATTTGCATTAAAACAAAGCAAAATAAGGTAAAATTACATAGTTAATATAAGTTATATTAAAATTAACAAAGCAAAATAAAATAATATAAAATTACACAATTACAAGATATAATAACCTAAACTCGCAGCAAAATCTTAAAATATAGAGAAATACACTGTTTGTTGTCAAAGAGAGCAGAAAAAAATCTAAAAACACAGCAATTCAACAGACCTTTCATTATTACAAAGGGAGAGTTTATCTCTTAGGGTATATATATAGAGACTCAACCACTCCGAGCTCTGCAAGTAAGGACTGAAAAGGTTATTATGTCTTGTAATTGTGTAATTTTATATTATTTTATTTTGCTTTATTTTGTTTGTTAATTTTAATGTAACTTATAGTAACTATGTAATTTTATCTTATTTTGCTTTGTTTTAATGTAACTTATATTACGTCATTGATTTTAATTGCAAATAATATTCCATTATAGATTGCCCGATGACGGAGGAAGGTAAATCTCCGAAACTAGTCGCAAATAAAGATGCTCTTCATTCAAGCCCTGGTATTTATTATATATATATATATATATATATATATATATATATATATATATATATATATATATATATATATTATATATATAATGTGTGTGTGTGTGTGTGTGTAAACTTAATGCTAATAGTTAAAATGAATATGATTAAATAATGTTTTTTATACATGTGATCATAGAAATTAGCATTGAGTATTATATATATATATTATCTATATATATATATATATATATATATATATATATATATATATATATATGTATATATATATATAATATATATATATATATATATATATATAAACTTAATGCTAACTGCTTTGATCACATCTATCAAAATCACACTTAATTATATTCATTTCAACTACATCGATTAATCCAACTATGGACCACGCTCCACTATAATTTAAAAGATGACAAAAGTTCAACATGTATAAATAAATCATTTCATATTTTGCCAAGTCTTGAAGAATATCAATGCTTTTCCATTCGCAAACCCTAGTATATGACAGGGGACATTAATCAAACCTTCACAACGTAACACTACAAAGTTTAATAACATAAATAATAATCTCAGCTTACTAAAAAAAAAAGTTTATTTAAAAATCAATCTAAGAGTGCTGCTACAACGCTTTATTGGCGAATATTAATCTCGGTGATATGACAGTTATAATAAAAAAAAATCATATTTATTATGGGTGGTACAACAAGCATGTCATGGCGTAAATTATTGAAGGTTGAATTACAATCGTTTAAAAGCTGGTAAATATTTTCCCAGACTTTTCATTAAAGGAACGTTTATCAACACCAGACGTTTAATTAAAGGAACATTTATCAATGCAGGTAAGATGAAATACGACTAATGATATATATAGTTGAAAGAATCAATCAATAAACGTGTTATCATACAAAGATTTAATTTAAGAAATATATCAACAACTTTTGGTATTCAAAAATTTGCGTAAAAATATGGATCGATACGATGGTACTCCAAACGTATCATTTAGGCATATATTAATGAAAGTTCCCTGTATGTTATAAACGAATGGGACTTCTGACCATGTATGTATGCAGTCTCCCTGTTTGAGTGTATGTGCATACATATTCGTGTTCTCTGTCAGTTTTTGTAAGTGTAAATGTTATACATGTATCTGGAACCGTGGCTTGTGTTTGCATCTCTCTCTCTCTCTCTCTCTCTCTCTCTCTCTCTCTCTCTCTCTCTCTCTCTCTCTCTCTCTCTCTCTCTCAATGATATCAAGAACGCCGCCTGATTATCTTTTCGCCTTCGAGAACCGAAAGCCATCAAAGGAAAAAGGCCTCAGGTAAGGTTCAAACTTCTATCCAATTTTGCGGTTCATTCGACCTTAATGACATCACACACACACACAGGGAACGAATCCTCGTATGGAATAAGGAGTTGATGTAAATTGCATGTTAATAGAGGCCTCTGGTGCAGAATGGATTTCGTTCAGTGCCCTACAGCTGAGAGAGAGAGAGAGAGAGAGAGAGAGAGAGAAGCCAGGTTTGCAATAGCAAATACAATCACACACCTGCACCCAATTTTACACATAATAATAATAACAATAATAATAATAATAATAATAATAATAATAATAATAATAATAATAATAATAATAATATACGGTAAAGGAAAGGAAGTCCAGGAAACAAAGGTAAACCTAGTCACCTAAATAAGCACAGGTAGAGCAATCAACTTGTCAGGTGCGCGCGTGTTTTTTTTTTCAGGTAACTCAATAAAATGTCGACTTATTGGAGACTCTGTAAGGTCAATAACGGGAATCTGAGAACGGGAACAGAATATATGCAACAGAACGAGAACAGGAAAAATATAATAGAACGAGAACAGGATAAATATAACAGAATAGGAATGAAATGAGTACAGAAGAACGGGAACAGGGTAAGTATGATAGAACAAGAGCAGGATAAATATAACAGACCCGGAACAATAAATATAACAGACAGAAAACAGGATAGATATGACAGTACGGGAACAGAATGAATACAGCTGACCGAGAACAGGATAAATATTACCGAACAGGAATGAAATGAATTCAAAAGAACGGAAACAGAGTAAGTATGATAGAACAAGAACAGGATAAATATAACAGACCCGGAACAATAAATATAAGACGGGGAACAGGATTAATATGACAGAACGGGAACAGAATTAATACATCGGACCGAGAACAGGATAAACATAACAAAACGGGAACAGGATCAATATAACAGAACGGGAAGAGAATAAATATGAGATTTTCGTAAAGGTTCTAAATTAAGCCCTCCTAAAGGATAGGTGAGGATATTTTTATTAATAAATAACTTCGTGGGTCTCTCTCTCTCTCTCTCTCTCTCTCTCTCTCTCTCTCTCTCTCTCTCCACATTCTTGTTTAATTAAATCTCTTTGGGAAATTATCGAAAAAGGCGTGTGGAATGAATTCATATAGTTTGTGTTTGACGTATACACAGGCTATGATGGCCGTGTTGTATAGTATTCTCAGATACAAATATATATATATATATATATATATATATATATATATATTATATATACACATACTCAAATGTGTGTATATAATACTCGCTTCATAAACACAATACGCCTAGGAATAAGCACGAGTATACACTGTATGTTAATACATACAGGAGGAATATGCAATCGCGCATGGGCGGCGGTATAACGCGTATTCTGGAGTCTTCTGGGATCTCCAGTCAAACAATAAAATCCTCAAACGACAACAATAAAAATGAGAATTCTTGAACGGAATGACTTTTCCCAAAACCCGCTAGAAAAATGATGTAGCATCCCTCTACCCCCCCCCCCCCACCCCCTGCAACATATATCTGCGATTTGAGAGGGGAAACTTTGAGAGGACGAATATTTTCCAAGAGAGAGAGAGAGGAGAGAGAGAGAGAGAGAGAGAGAGAGAGAGAGAGAATAAAACTGAACTACGAAATCAATATTGTGTGTGTGTGAGAGAGAGAGAGAGAGAGAGAGAGAGAGAGAGAGAGAGAGAGAGAGAGAGAGAGTAATAATTTAGATAATTATGTCATTTCAGTTCACTAACCTTAGAGTCTACACGACAATCATATCACGTAAATTACGAGTAATTAAGAATTTCTTTTACAGCAAAAGTAAATGTTCAATTCAAGTTAAACACAGAGTCTTAACAACAGCAAAACTACGAAAGAAATTTAATTACTTAAAAACAAGACAAAAAAAGCTACGTCAAACTAAGAGACAAAAGAGAGAGAAAAAAAGAACAACTGGATTTTTATTTAGAATCGTTACGAATTCTGGACACGACACATTTCACGAGGAACTCTTTTTTTTTAAATATTCAAGTTGCAAACCTCTGCAAAACGCAATTATAAAAATACGTGACATAGTATGTGACGACCGTGTTTCTGACTCGAATAAGAATTGCTGAAAGTGTACATTCTGTTAGAATATTCTAGATTAAATATTTTAATCTGGGTATTTGTAATATACGTATGTTCTAGAAGAATACTTTATTTTATACTATAATCACACAAGAGTACATTATAAAAATACATCTATATGTATTCAAAGTGCATCCTCTGTAAGAATCTTCCAGAAGGATATTGTAACTTGAGTGTATATAACAATATTTAGTGTTTTTTACATGTCCAACAGCATTTTTTTGAATGAGTAATAACATTAAAAAGTTAATTCAGGTCTATATTCTGTAAGAATATTATAAGCATATTTCACCTTGACAGAATTTCATAAAAGAATGCTTTATATTTCATACATCTAGTTTGTATGAACATGAAAAAAGGTATAGTCTATACTATACATCTAGAGTATTAAAAACATATATGTATATATATATATATATGTAATATATATATATACATACATACATACATACATACATACATATATACATATATGTGTTATTCTATACATCTAAAACTACATTCTAACTTCACTGCACACCAGAATTCTATATGTCCCTACAAACCTAAAAAGACCTCTGAACACAATCTTGAGAAATATAAGCTAATAAGTGTATATCTTATACATTATTCGCTTGAATGGTATCAAATCAAGCAGCAGGGCAAAGCGGGTCACGTAACAACCCGGTCGAGTGATTCACAAGTCGAGTTACGTAACAGCAACGTCAGGAAAATCAATTATTTTGCATCGTGTGATCTATACATACATACATACATATATATATATATATATATATATATATATTTATATATATATATATATATATATATATATATATATATATATATATATAAAATGGTGTAATAGACGACTCTCTAAAAAATTCTAAAGCTCACATATAAGAGAGAGAGAGAGAGAGAGAGAGAGAGAGAGAGAGAGAGAGAGAGAGCAATTTCCTTTACCCAAAAACTACAAAGGCGTTATAATAGAACACACAGAGAGAGAGAGAGAGAGAGAGAGAGAGAGAGAGAGAGAGAGAGAGAGAGACTAATCTTCCTTGCGCATCCCAGATAATTAGGTTTCCAAACTTCCATAAGACCTATTATCCCAGACTGACCGCTGCGTTAGGATACCAATAAGCCGTTCGAAAGATGAAGATACCGCCATTTGGTCGATGTGTGAAGGTACCGCTATATTACCGATGAATGAAGGTACCGTCAAGACCCTTCAAAAGAAATGGTCGTTAATATAACGAGTAAAAAGTTGAGAATGTTAAAAAAAAACATTAAATACGATTAAATTAAACTGCATTTTCAGCAAAACAAATTGAGCCAAAGTTTCTTCGGCGTAATCAAGTTTTCTGTACAGCGTATAATCAAGCCAACGTAAATAGATCTACTTTTTAGTGGTTTAAAGCTGTATGAAACGCGGACTATGAAACTTTCAGCCATGGCCGAAGAGTGGCCTGTACTATAGCGTTGCGAAACGCACGATCATGGGTATCTTTAACCATGTGTAAAATCAAAACTACTAAAGCTAGAGGGCTGCAATTTGGTATGTCTGATGATTAGAGGGTGGATGATCAATATACCAATTTGCAGCCCTTGAGCTTCTGTAGCTTTGAAGATCTGAGGGCGAACAGAACAATATGCGGACGGACAGACAAATAGCCATCTCAATAATTTCTTTTACAGAAAGCTAAAACAGGCTGAATAAGAACAAAAATTAACAGAAGCAATAAAAATGAAATATGAAATGAAAAACTAAACATAAGAAAATTAAACTTGTTGAAGATGAGAAACAAAAAAAAAGCCAAAACAATGAGTACAAAAGGATTAAAAGACCATGTTAGAAAATAAGTTATAAAAGATAATAAAAGGAAATAATATAAAACAATAATCACAAAATTTCAAAAAATATAATAATAATAATAATAATAATAATAATAATAATAATAATAATAATAATAATAATAATAATATCACGTATTCATCAAGCTTTGACCTACCATCACCACCCCATAATGATCATTATTTAAAAAAGGTGAATTATTATTAATAATAATAATAATAATAATAATAATAATAATAATAATAATAATAAAAGAATATATAAATTTATAAATAATAAAGTACAATATGAGCAAATAATAACAAAAAAATCATTTACACATCACGCCATTATTATGCCACACACAAAAAGAAGACATAAAAGATAATAAAAATGAAAAATAAAGAAAAAAAAAAAGTTTAAACGGTGTTATCGACCATCCTTCACTAAGATAAGACTAACTCTGCTCGGTGGCTGAGGCCATAAAATTTTTTGGGGGAACTTATAATCACTTACTGCAAGCGGAGATTGCCAGAGAGAGAGAGAGAAGAGAGAGAGAGAGAGAGAGAGAGAGAGAGAGAGAGAGAGAGAGAGCAATGATGATTGTAAACTCTTCTTTGTGGTTTTGTTTTTCAGAATTTTAAATGTGAAAATATAAAAAGAGTAATTTAAATTAAAACTTAACTTTATAGAGTATTATAATGTAATAACATTATTGATATATTAATTCGTATAGTATGTAGTACGTAGCTAATATATATATATATATATATATATATATATATATATATATATTAAATATATATAGTGTAAAAATGTATATATACATAGATTGCATAAATGTATATTCGTGTATATAATATATATAATATATATGTGTGTGTGTGCTTGTGTACATGAGCGTGTATACATTTACACACAGCTTAAACAAAGCAACTGCCTTCAGCCTTAACAACAACAACAAAATACATGAAACCGCACAAAAAAGTGTAAAAAAAAAAAAAAAAAAAAAAAAAATCCCACAAAAGTCAGAACTTTTCCAGCCGATGGCGAAAAGTTCGACATTCGCTGACAACAGCTGACAGTCAGAGACATTAAGCCTCTGCCCAAATCACATAAAGGGAAAAAGTCTCTACCAATTTATTTCTATTATTTTTTTTACTATTTTATATCTAAGTAATTCATTCTTTATTATTTTATTTCGCATACTAACATATGTCAATGCTGGTATAGGTTGATTCTCGGGCTCGATAACAGTAAATGTGGATATGTATTGCATTTTGTATATGAATTATGAATCATTATACAGATTACGGATATTTTCATTATTACCGTCATTAGAACTATCAATCGTTCTCTTCCTAACAGCAGTGGTAATAGTAAAGTGATAATAGTAGCACTAATAACCATATTGATATTGTCTTAACAGTAATAATATTTGCAAAACTAAGAAAAAAAATTAAGTATTATGATTTGGTTTGGTCATGTCGGGAGAAAGGAGAAGGATAAGTTGGGGTACACGAGAGAGAGAGAGAGAGAGAGAGAGAGAGAGAGAGAGAGAGAGAGAGAGAGAGAGAGCCACTCGAATTATATCCTTCCGAGTCAGTCAGGGGGAAAGAGCTAATTACGTCACGAAGTATGTACTACTCCTACTTGCCTACTTGAGATTCTTCTGTATTGCAGAGTTAATTACCATCTCTCTCTCTCTCTCTCTCTCTCTCTCTCTCTCTCTCTCTCTCTCTCCAAAATTCAATATCATGACAGAAAGAGAAATGTATGTCGTATATCATTATTTATTCATAACGAGGGTTTTTTGTAAAATGTTATTCAGTAATATATATACATATATATATATATATATATATATATATATATATATATATATATATAAATCAGCCGCACTTGCTCGACAGAATATCTATAAACAAGTGCCTTTACGATGGACCTTGAGTGCCCCTCAGCACTCGCACACAAACACACACACACACATCCGGATATGGAATTCTTTGTAACGAATAGAGAGTGCCACAGGGAGAGGAGCTCTCGAACGAAAGTACAATCCTAAGTTCGAGATCTTTTATCCCTACTATACTTGATCCAGCAGAGAATCTCCTCCCATGGGAAGAAAAGGGGTATTGTTCAACTGGGATGAGAGCAGGTTGTATAATGGTTTTATGGTAAACTGACGGATTTTTCAATCTTTACTCGTGAGAGGTCAAGCATTGGTGTACCTGAGTATATATACCCGAGTTTGCTTGCTTGTTTGTTTGGCGTTTTTACGTTGCATGGAACCAGTGGTTATTCAGCAACGGGGCCAACGGCTTTTCTTGACTTCCGTATCACGTCGAGAGTCAATTTCTATCACCAGAAATATACATCTCTGACCCCTCAGTGGAATGCCCGAGAATCGAACTCGCGACCACCGAGATGGCAGGCCAAGACCATACACATCACGGCACTGAGGCGCTTATATACACGTGTATATATAAAAATGCAGTAATGTACTTCTTATCATTGAATATGAATATTTTATATATAATATTATATATATATATATATATATATATATATATATATATACACACACACACATATGTGTGTGTGTTTATATTTGTAAGTATAGAAGTAATCAACATACAATCACGTTTGGTTCAGTTGGTAGCGCCCTAGCCTTTCAATTGAAGACCCGGGTTCGATCCTATTGTGAGTTAGAAATTTATTTATGTATGTATATGTATAGAGCATATAATATGGATACACAGAAAGATAGAATGATACGAGTGTAAATAATATATATGTGAGCTTGTGTATAGAAACCGTTATACGAAATGATAAACATTCATTACATACAAGGCAGAAATATCCTTATCAATCTACTTACGATATCTTAATATCAGCTAAACATAATCATAGAATTACCTTCACAAATGCAGAGCTACACAGCACCATTCCTCCCCAGCAGTGTAAACCGAAGTTACATAAACCTTAGCCAAGCATTACTATAACTTTAACAAGCGGGACCCCTTGTCTGATTTGCATACGTGAGTTACCAACGGGCTCAGTGCATTTTCGGGGGGACCAGTTTAAATTCTCCATTTTATGCTCCACTCTTTCCCCCTAACACTTCCTTTAAGACTAAGATAAAATATAAAATTTAACGAAATCGCGAATATATATTTCCCTCAAATTCTGCTGCAATTCCCGTTTTCTTCCTGAGAGGGGGGAAGCTGAAATATTTTCGACGCTACTAAAAAATATAAAACTTTCCCGATACGTTTTGCTAAATCAAGATTAAATAAATTTATGTTCAGGAAAATAATCACTAGAAATGATTCTGAAATGGAAATTTATAAATGCCCTCTTAATTTAAATTATTCATAAGAATATCGGAACATAGTACTCTAAATCGCATTGGAATTTATAATTTTCATTATAAATGCAGAATCAATTTGTTTTCTGAAATGATAGTGCCGTGATGTTTCAATGGAAATAACACACACACACACACACACACACACACACATATATATATTATATATATATATATATATATATATATATATATATATATATATATGAAACATCATTATATATAGCATATATATATATATATATGTGTGTGTGTGTGTGTGTGTGTGTGAATTAATAATATCTAACATGAACGAAAATAACACTAAAATACAAAAAAAAAAAAAAAAAACAATATTAACATCATTATATACATATATAATTATATATTACTCTTGGCCAAAGTAAAGAATCCTGCGATGCTGACGCCTACGGCAAGGATCTCCTGAGGACATTTCCATACTCCATCCTGTCCCTTCCCACACTTCAAATCCTTCCTGCCCCGATAAATTTATGCTCTTGGAAAACAGGAATATTTTTCTTTCTATCGAGTTCCAGTAAAATATCTCTTCTGTGGAATATTTCTTGGTCAAAATGTGGCGTCAGGAAATCGCATAGAGTACAAGAGATATCGCACTTAGGATGGGAGGAGGATTTCATCCTATGGGTGACTCTGACGTCACACTATAAAAAGTGAGGGATTTCGCGAGATAGGATACTGCTTCAAAGCTTAGGAATGTCCTATGACAGGACCCCACATGACAAAGGAATAGGATATTGCACTTTTCGACAAATTAGCTAAAGATATTTCTAGTTTTATCACAGGATTTCATCAATTTATTTTATTTTTATGGTGTTTTTACGTTGCAAGGAACCAGTGGTTATTCAGCAACGGGACCAACGGCTTGGCTTGACTTCCGAACCACGTCGAGAGTGAACTTCTATCACCAGAAATACACATCTCTCACTCCTCAGTGGAATGACGGAGAAACGAACACGCGGCCACAGAGGTGGCAGGCCAAGACCAATCCGGCCAGGCCAATAAGGCGCTTAACGGAATTATTATATTATATCTTATATTATATTATATTATATTATATATATTATATAATTCTATACCAAAGTATTTCATTTTATAGTATAAAAACTGATCTACGTGTCCCGTGACCACGGACTGCTTCAAAGGGAGAGTACACATAACCAAAGAAATTATGAGTGAAATAATGCCTGTTTTTAATCAATTAAATGTTTGAAGAATTCTACTTTCAGGAATGGCTGACACTTGACAGAAAGGAGAGAAATGTTGCTATATTGAAAATATTATAGAACAATAGTAATCTCTTCTCTTCTCTCTTTCCTTTAGAACAATAGGTATTCTTTCTCCTCTCGCTCTCGGATGTCTTAAAACACAATTCAACTCTTCAATTACACTTCTCACATGTGCCATCCATCACAAAGACATCTCATTAGCATCACACCAATCGTGTTATCCATCTCAGATACCCTGCTATCCACCCTATCACATGACATCCACAGGACGTGTGTGTTATCCCACCATGACATCGGTTATCTATTCCAGAGATCACATTTCCTACCGCGACAACTGTGTTATCCATTTCCGAGCAGACACTCCATGATATTATGATAGTCTTTCGAAATTCAGAGCACCACCATTAATAACTACACCAAAGAGGTTTAAAAATCCCCAATCCGTCTGATAATCTTATCAAATAGGTTTAAAATCAAAGCTCATTTACGGGTTATATAACATAATGTCATATTATCAATATAACCTTCGCAGCTCTCAGAAATAAAGTATATTTTTCACACGTACACGAAATCTAGATTTGGGTAGAAAATACATGATGGATGGTCGAAGTTCACAGCCGAGTGGGATAAGATACATGTCCATACGTTGCCTCAGGTGACGTGAATATATGGCAGAGAGAGAGAGAGAGAGAGAGAGAGAGAGAGAGAGAGAGAGAGAGAGAGAGAGAGAGAGAGAGAGAGTTTAAAATAATAAGTGCTTCTTTCTAACAGTCGGGCAGTCTCGAAAAAAATACAATAACGAGAGAGAGAGAGAGAGAGAGAGAGAGAGAGAGAGAGAGAGAGACAGAGTCATCCTTTCTAGAGAAAGAGAAAGGAGAATAAACATTATCAATTCTAGACAGAAAAAGTGAAAAATTAAAAAGGCTATCCCTTAGAGAGAGAGAGAGAGAGAGAGAGAGAGAGAGAGAGAGAGTCATCATTTCTAGAGAAAGAGAGAAGAGAATAAACATTATCAATTCTAGAAAGAAAAAGTGAAAAATTAAAAAGGCTATCCCCTGAGAGAGAGAGAGAGAGAGAGAGAGAGAGAGAGAGAGAGAGAGAAACATCATTTCTAGAGAAAGAGAGAAGAGAATAAACATTATAAATTCTAGAGAGAAAAAGTGAAACATTAAAAAAAGCTATCCCTTGAGAGAGAGAGAGAGAGAGAGAGAGAGAGAGAGAGATTCCAAACGCAATGTGCTTCTTTCGGGCAGTCACGAAAAAAATACAATAACGAGAGAGAGAGAGAGTCATCATCATTTCTAGAGAAAGAGATAGGAGAGAATAATCATTATCAATTCTAGAGAA
>NC_061097.1:33165461-33170461 GCF_015104395.2 Macrobrachium nipponense
ACAAGATCAGGCCCTAAGAACCAGATATGTTCAAAGAACGATAGATGGAAATAACATCTCTCCCATATGTAGGAAGTGCAACACGAAAAATGAAACTATAAACCACATAGCAAGCGAATGTCCGGCACTTGCACAGAACCAGTACAAAAAGAGGCATGATTCAGTAGCAAAAGCCCTCCACTGGAGCCTGTGCAAGAAACATCAGCTACCTTGCAGTAATAAGTGGTACAAGCACCAACCTGAAGAAGTGATAGAAAACGATCAGGCAAAGATCCTCTGGGACTATGGTATCAGAACAGATAGGGGGATACGTGCAAATAGACCAGACGTGACGTTGATTGACAAAATCAAGAAGAAAGTATTAATCATTGATGTCGCAATACCATGGGACACCAGAGTTGAAGAGAAAGAGAGGGAAAAAATGGATAAGTATCAAGATCTGAAAATAGACATAAGAAGGATATGGGATATGCCAGTGGAAATTATACCCATAATCATAGGCGCACTAGGCACGATCCCAAGATCCCTAAAAAGGAATCTGGAAAAACTAGAGACTGAAGTAGCTCCAGGACTCATGCAGAAGAGTGTGATCCTAGAAACGGCGCACATAGTAAGAAAAGTGATGGACTCCTAAGGAGGCAGGATGCAACCCGGAACCCCACACTATAAATACCACCCAGTCGAATTGGAGGACTGTGATAGACCTCCCCCCACAAAATAATAATAATAATAATAAAAGAGATGTCATGTAAAATATCTCCCATGGTTTATCTGCCATAAAATCAAACCAGATAATCAACATTAAAACCCAAAGTAAATTCTGTCACGTATACTCAATGAATGTTAGTGGAACACGAACAACTGCGAATAGAACCTGACAATCATTCCAGTCATGAAAAAAACCGTATCAGAAAACTCTATCAATTCTAACTGTAGGCAGAGTTGAAATATTTCTGAAATACTAAATAAACCCAAAAGCGAAATTCTCAACCTTACAGAGAGGGGAACTTGCACAATGCTATAATTGTCATGCAGCCGCATATACAAAAGTTTAAAAAAGGTTTCCATGAAAATTAAATTGTAAAAATGATGTGCAACAGTTTTTTCAAGTCTATGTGAAGGACATTCTTTTTAGGCGTGAAAATAATGATGCTTTTTCCAAAACGTACCATGCAAAAAAGAAAGCCTTTTTTTTTACTGAGTTTTGCTTTATAGTAATTTTTATCTCTCTCTCTCTCCCCTACACACACACACACACACACACACATATATATACATATATATGTGTGTGTTTGGGAGAGAGAGAGAGAGAGAGAGAGAGAGAGAGAGAGAGAGAGAGAGAGAGAGAACTAAATTCAACTCAACAGCCAAATGAAAAAAAAAACATTTAATAAACAACCTAGTAATTCATTTCTGTCTAAACTCATATCCTGGAAAAATAAAACACCAGAGATGATGCTTGTTTCCCTAAAATAATAATGTAATAAAAACCTTCCGTTTTCCCATCCCGTTATAGAAAAGGTGTGTGTGTGTGTGTGTGTGTGTGTGTGTGTGTGTTGACCTCTCAGATTAAACGCCCAGAATGTAATCAACCTAGGTGACATGAAAAATGAAAAAAAAAAAAAATTGTGATTGGAGGTTGGGAGGGCTAGACAATGATTGGGGGAAATTTTCCACATTTTGGACCACTAAATTGAGAGGAAAAATCCTCGTAGACTTGGGAAAACATTAAAAAAGTGTTCCATAATTGCATTTGTGTTGTACTTTAATCTAGGTCAGTCGAAATCTAGACAAATGAAACAATATAATGTTACAGAGAGAGAGAGAGAGAGAGAGAGAGAGTTACAAGAATTAGGATGTCTCGAAGACTTGTTAGTCCATCAGAGGAGGCATCGTCTGCTCACTTATCTGTAGGAGAAGTTTTTACTGTTCATTCGCAGTGTCCTGAGAGAGAGAGAGAGAGAGAGAGAGAGAGAGAGAGAGAGAGAGAGAGAGAGAGAGAGAGAGAGTTATGGAAGACTCGATAGGGAATAAAACATAGTTTTCCTTGATGGTATTTGTGATTTTAATTTAAGTCAGTGAAAATCTAGACGAACAAAATAACAAACCCAATCTATATATTCCAATTTGGTTTAATGTGACTAAATATACTTCCTATTTATGGAACACTCTATCTGTAGGCACGGCTTATTGGTGAAAAAAAAAAGCAGGGGCTATATGCCAGCCACGTCAATGGTGAAGTAGAGGCTGCTCACGTGAGTATTGGCTACGCAAAATTGATTTCCGCTAATCCCAAGAGCAGCGATAGAGTACAGAGAGAGAGAGAGAGAGAGAGAGAGAGAGAGAGAAGAGAGAGAGAGAGAGAGAGATGAATATAGCTTAAATTAATACATAAATAAATCAACTTATTCATTTACCCATAATAGTATATATATATATATATATATATATATATATATATATATATATATATATATATATATATATATATATATATATATATATATATATATATATATATATATATGAGAGAGAGCCAAAGCCACCCTTCTCCCCTCTCCCCCAAACAAAGTGGCCACCTGCAGGATTAAAATTACACTGTTAATCCCGCAAGTTTCATCAACGCACTAAAAGAAAAACTGATAGAATATGCATGAATATGCAAATAAGAGAGAGAGAGTAAAAAATATAAACAGGGAGAAGCAACAATGAATAACGTTAAGATGGTGACAAGATTAAATTCATTTTCCCCGACATAAAACTGGGCGGAAGGTCGACGTCATTTACTATGGAACAAAATATTTGAGACTGGAAATACAAAGGTTGATAAAACTGGAAACATTAAGATAAAAATATGGGAGAAGAGATGTATGCAAAGTGATTATGTGCCACTACTGCTGCCTTCAGCAATGAACTGAGCACCTGGTGGCTTAGCTCTAGCCTTTACCGTTGCCATCATAACTAGCATGTATGTATAACATACCCATTTCCCAATACATTATTTTTCCTCTATACAAACGAAAGAACAAGAACGAACAAACGAACGCACAAACAATTAACTATTATAACTCAGACAGCAGAATGGGAGCTTTATTCCCAACGAATCATTAAGCCCTTCAGACAAAAGGCTGCACCGAAATGACTATTGTTACAAACACACACACACACATAATAAAATAAAAACTACAAAAAATCGTAGTGTAGGGAGGAGAGTAGCAGCCCATTGTAGCTGGAGGCGGAAAGAGGGGGTGAGGGTGGGGGACTAGTGGTTGGGTGTAATTGGGGGGGGGGGGGAGCCAGGACAAAAGAGGAGAAAAATGAATCCAGGGGAGAATGATAAAATGGTGTCAACAACGGGGCTTTTAAAAATGGATGTCGTTGGGTTCGTCCACAGCAATGGATGGGTTTCAAAAGGTTGATAAATCTTGCTTCTTTGAGAGAGAGAGAGAGAGAGAGAGAGAGAGAGAGAGAGAGAGAGATAGAGAGAGAGAGAGGTTTGGGTAGGGCGTGGTGGGGGAGGGTGGGGAAAGTGAAAAGTGACTTTCTATGCAAATCGTTTGCTTTTATTTTTGATAATGATGAAGAAGAAAACTGTACCTAAATTATAAGTCAAAATAATAATAATATTAATAATAATAATAACAATAATAATAATAATAATAATAATAATAATAATAATATAATTTTATTTATTATATTATTATTATTATTATTATTATTATTATTATTATTATTATTTATTATTATACTATTTCAACGGCATTTAATTTATATAGAATCTTCTCAATTAAGAAGGTTCTATATAAATTAAATGCCGTTGAAACAGCTATAATTCAATGTTACTTCCCTCAGAGAAGGTCTCCTCCCTAATAATAATAATAATAATAATAATAATAATAATAATAATAATAATAATAAACCATTTTTATTATCACTATTATTTGAAATACAATAACCAACAAACAACATTATTCTAAAAATAGGATTCAATTTTTAACACGAAACATCAAAAGAAACGTAATAATAATAATAATAATAATAATAATAATAATAATAATAATAATAATAATAATATTAACAAAAACAAATGAATGAATAAAGAAACTTCCTTCCCACATAAACAGGAAACATCGAAATCCAAAAGCCCACATAACACACAAACAAACACAAAAACAACCTTCTCCAATCCCCAGACAGAGTGAAAACTCAACCCTGAAAGAAGAAGAAGGTGTCGACAAACAGGGACCACCGAAGTTCTCCCATCTGGCTTTTAGCCAACTCTGGCGGGACCTAACGATCATTATCCAAAAATCCAGGGACTTGTTTAGGCGGATAATCGTATTACCATCAGAAGAAAGAGAGAAAGAGAGAGAGCCGTGAGGCGGAAGGGCGGCATATGCCAGCAGAATTTATGGTCAGGAGACGCCCCTAAAATTTAACATAGCTTGGGCGATATTCTAATGGGATATCGGATGTAGATTTTATAGGTATGTCTGTAGGAATGTGTGCAAGTGTGTAGTATATATATATATATATATATATATATATATATTATATATATATATATATATGTATATATATATATATATATATATATATATATATATATATATATATGTTCGTGTGCGTGTGTGTTTCGTATGTATAAAATTATTCAACTATAATAAAGGGCAACTTAATAAAACTACAATATTCACGTAAAATACTCATATTCCCACATATACTCTAAAATGAAAGAATACATGTATATGCGTATGTATGCTTTCTTTTACTATGTTCTCACATGTATGTATGTACGTATGAATGTTCGTTTCTACATGCGTGCTTCTTTAGTAATATGTATGAACATGAGAATATATATTGTGTGAGCTTATTCATATTTTTACAAAGGTATGTATGTACTAGAATAGGGACTGGCCGGGCCACTTCCCTAAACCCCCCAAAATCAACCCGCCCTATATTACAGAGTATAAAATAAAACTCAGTTTTTATAATTCTAC